>NC_041381.1:223324608-223325358 GCF_002162155.2 Triticum dicoccoides | reverse complement strand
AGAAAATGATAGAAATGTCAAAAAAAATAAAAGAAAATAAGATTCCCACGTGATATGTGGTCTAGTTGTTAGCACAATTTACAAACATGAATTTTTGACTTTTTTTGCAAAATCTCTCGAGAATTTGTAAAATGGGCATAACTTTTGCATACGAACTCCGATGAAAAAGTTTCTTATATGAAAAATCAACTACTCGAAAAGTTATATCCGAATTCAACTAGGGGAACCCCGTTGAAGATTTTTAGAATCCTCAAAAACCTAATAGAAAAAAGTTACGGGGCTTTCAAGATCTGGAGAGGCAAAAAAATTCAAAAAAATTCAAACTGAGTAATGGCGCACCTGCCCATGGTGCGCCATTACTATCTTCCCGCCTTCAGAATTCAAACTATATCAAAAAAATAAAAAAAAATTAGTAATGGCACACCTGCCCAAGGTGCGCCATTACTATCTTCCCGCCTTCAAAATTCAAAAAAAATAAAAAAATAAAAAAAGTTAGTAATGGCGCACCTGCCCACGGTGCGCCATTACTATGTCGTATATATGGCCGGGCGGGGTCCTCTCCTCCTTACCTCTTCATTTCTCTCCTCCACTCCACCTCTCCTCCACTCCATCTTCTCCTCTCCTCACTCCATCTCCCCTCCTCTCCTCCACCATACTCCCGTCCTCCTCTCTGGTGACCTCCTCCTCCTCCTCTCCGGCGACCTCCTCCTCCCTCCTCTCCTCCCCTCCCCTCATGGTTTCTCCTCATCC
>NC_041381.1:223266963-223324361 GCF_002162155.2 Triticum dicoccoides | reverse complement strand
CTCCTCTCCTCCTCACGGTCTCTCCTCGTCCGTCCTCTCCGGCAAACTCCTCTCTAGCAAAAGAACGTACAAGATCCAAAAACGAGAACAAAATTTGAAAAAATATCGTGGAAAAAAACGAGCAAAAAACAAGCAAAAAATGAGCAAAAAAAGGGCAAAAAATCGCGATCCAGATCCAGATTAAAAATTGAAAATAGTAATGGCGCACCGTGGGGGTTAGAATGTGCGCCATTATTATTTTCCCGCTTCCAAATTCAAAAAAAAATCGACAAAAAAAAATAAAAAAAGTTACCAGTGGCGCACCTAAAAAGGTAGTAATGGCGCACTACCAGGTGCGCCACTATTATCTGGTATACTAATGGCGCACCAGAGGTGCACCATTAGTACTTATTACTAGTGGCGTGGTGATAGTGGTGCACCTATAGTGCGCCATTAATGGCAAAAATAGGTGCGCCACTAACAGGCCTTTTCCTAGTAGTGATATAAGTTTCCGATATACTTTATTTGGCAATCTTTACTTTCCAATTTATATCATAAAAATACCAAAAATATTTATCTTATTATCTCTATCAGATCTCACTTTTGCAAGTGGCCGTGAAGGGATTGACAACCCCTTTATCGCGTTGGTTGCAAGGTTCTTATTTGTTTGTGCAGGTACAAGGGATTTGAGTGTAGTCTCCTACTGGATTGATACCTTGGTTCTCAAAAACTGAGGGAAATACTTACGCTACTTTGCTGCATCACCCTTTCTTCTTCAAGGGAAAACCAACGTATGCTCAAGAGGTAGCAAGAAGGATTTCTGGCGCCGTTGCCGGGGAGTCTACGCACAAGTCAAGACATACCAAGTACCCATCACAAACTATTATCCCTCGCATTACATTATTTGCCATTTGCCTCTCGTTTTCCTCTCCCCCCACTTCAGCATTGCCGTTTTATTTGCCCTCTTTTCCTGTTCGCCTCTTTTTCGCTTGCCTCTTGTGAGCTTGTGTGTTGGATTGTTTGTCATGATGGCTCAAGATAATACTAAATTGTGTGATTTTTCCAATACCAACAACAATGATTTTCTTATCACTCCGATTGCTCCTCTTACCGATGCCGAATCTTGTGAAATTAATGCTGCTTTGTTGAATCTTGTCTTGAAAGATCAATTCTTTGGCCTTCCTATTGAAGATGCTCTACTCATCTAAACAACTTTGTTGATTTGTGTGATATGCAAAAGAAGAAAGACGTGGATAATGCTATTGTTAAATTGAAGCTATTTCCATTTTCGCTTAGAGATCATGCTAAAACTTGGTTTTCGTCTTTGCCTAAAAATAGTATTGATTCATGGAATAAGTGCAAAGATGCTTTTATCTCTAAGTACTTTCCTCCCGCTAAGATCGTCTCTCTTAGAAATGATATTATGAATATTAAGCAACTTGATCATGAGCATGTTGCACAATCTTGGGAGAGGATGAAATTAATGATTCGCAATTGCCCTACACATGGATTAAATTTATGGATGATCATACAAAAATTTTATGCCGAATTGAATTTTGCTTCTAGAAATCTTTTATATTCGGCTGCGGGAGGCACTTTTAAGGAAATCACTTTAGGAGAAGCTACTAAACTCCTAGATAATATTATGGTTAATTATTCTCAATGGCACACTGAAAGATCTACTAGTAAAAAGGTTCATGCGATAGAAGAGATTAATGTTTGAGTGGAAAGATGGATGAACTTTTGAAATTCTTTGCTAATAAGAGTGCTCCTATTGATCCTAATGATATGCCTTTGTCTACTTTGATTGAGCATAATAATGAATCTATGGATGTGAATTTTGTTGGTAGGAACAATTTTGGTAACAACGCGTATAGAGGAAACTTTAATCCTAGGTCATTCCATAGTAATTCCTCTAATAATTATGGTAATTCCTACAACAACTCTTATGGAAATTTTAATAAGATGCCCTCTTATTTTGCGACTAGTGTTAAAGAATTTATGATTTCCCAAAAGAATTTCAATGCTTTGCTTGAAGAAAAATTGCCTAAGATTGATGAGGGAACGTGGATAGAATTTCTCTTGATGTTGGTTCTTTGAAACTTAGATCTATTCCACATATCATACACAGTTTTGAATAAGGGACCGTGTCTGATGACAATTTGCGTGCCAGTTTTTTCGCTGAAGCGATTCCAAATTTTCGGCTTCCGCAGAAATATCTAACTCCCCGCCCCTCCCCCTACCAAATGCCAAATTTCCCCTCTTTCCACCTTCCTTTCCAAGTTGAAACCTTCACTCCTTGCTTGCAGCACCGCCTCCTCGTCGGCGACCCTCCTTCATGCTGCTCGGCCTCTTCTATCCAGGCAGGTAATCCACACTCGACCCCCATCCTCCTCCTCCTTCCACATCCCACATGCCCCGACCACCGCCGCGAGCGCGACACCTTCCACCCAAATCACTGACCCCTCCACCAAATAAGCGCCGACCTAAGCCATGGTGCACGCAGTATAGCCAGGACCTCAAGGAGCATTTGGCAGCGGAGAAGCAAATCATGGCCGCACGTGCGGATTAGGTTACGATGGCTGCCATTCGTGCCAACCCCCAGATCTTGAAGTAGCACCTTGCCATTTGCTAGCTACGCCAGTTAAGCATGCTCGGTTTACCCGTTGTGTGTGCTGCTTCTGCCTTTCCTTCACAAATTCTAGTGAATTGTGCTATCTAATTTTACCATGCAATCTGTTGCTCTAGTGTATATGTTCTATATGTCGTGCAGTGTGGTGCTCACTTATTAACTATTTTTTTAATTAGTTCTCGTCTTCAGTTAACTGTTTGGTTCAATTCTGCAAATGTGATGTTCAGTTCTTCAGGCTACAATTTTGTATTGTCTTCCGTGTGACAAATAAATCGAATTTATCTTTACAAAATTGTGGGTGCATTCTGTTATTGTATACCATGTGAGGAATAAATTGAATTCGGCTGTAGTAAATACATGAGAAACAAATACAATTGCTACCATTGGCTATAGTTAACTGTTTGGTTAACTGTCTGATCTTCTATTAGGCGTATGTTATATTGTGCAATGTGGTGCTCAGTTAATGTTTGGTTCATTTGTTGTGGTGTTTAGTTAACTGCTTGATTCAGTTCTGCAATGCAATGTCCAATTGTCGTGGGTAGAATTTTGTATTGTTGTACATGTGAGGAATAAATAGAATTTGACTGCACTTAATACATGAGAAACATATACAAGTGCTATATTTCCTAGTTCTTAATCATGCTTGGTTTGGGTAAATGGGTTTTCCGTGTGGCTTGAATTAATCTGATGAATCTGTAATGTGCTTATTTTTCATCAACATATTTTACTGATAGCATGCGAAACCTTACTTAACCTGATGACTAACTACCTTATATGTGTTGCAGGGAAACAATGGGAAGCACTGAGGTTTACAATCAAGGTTAGCACGTGCATGGTCCGTTGTCTAATAGCACATTATTGTGCAATTGTAGGAACCATTCTAATATTTAGGTTTTTAACAATTTGGACTTGCACATGCAGGTCCTGCATATGGGGAAATGAGTTGTCCATGAATATCAATCAAATCAAGAAACTCAGAAAGATTGTTAGGATAAATAAATTAGCGACAAAAAACAACAAGATCTTTGTCTGCACAATGAAGAAGACATCAGTTCACTACAAGATGGTACTAACTATTATACCTTGCCTTTTTTATTCCTTTGCCCCATTTTCAATATAGAGAAGATATTTATGCACATCCTTGTTTTCAGGCCTTTCCAAAGCAGTTCACTGATGATTACCTCTCAAACCACCTCTATGGTCAGGAGGCAAGGAAGGTTTTCATACAACACCCACGGCTCAATATTGAACTGTTCCTGAAGAGGACGAAGGACGGACGGTCAATCATCCACAGGCACTGGCCTAAAGTTGCAAAGACCTTCAACATGAATGAAGGCTCAATATTCGCCTTCCGCTTCAGCAGTTTTCCAGATGAGATGCATCTGTCTATATACCGTCTATGACGCTAATTTCGAAAGGTTCTACATGTTGCATGTGGTACTTGCTACTGGTGCAGTTGTGTAATGGGGTCACTGAGTGCTGAAGCTATATCATGTTGTATTCTAATGTATTTCAATTATGAAATTCTGCTTCCTTAATATGGAAAGGAAATATATTGTGTGCTTAATATGAAATGTCAATTAGATTAATAAATGGATTATGAATAATCGGATAATTATCCCGCTAATGGAGAATTTGCCTGCTAATTGGGTTTTGCTAATGCAAATGGTTGTTGAAATAATACCGTGGGTGATGACCTCAGGCAACGCACACATTTTCCAGGAATAAACCATGTTGGATCAATGAACAATCACAGATGACTTTCTCTTGAAAATTGTTTGCCTTAGGCCACCTTGCGCAAATGTTTACCACATAAAAACTGTGTGTGATGGACAGCCTTTGCCACACAGTTTCTTCTATGGACCGTGTGTGATACAATCAATAATGCAAATGATTTAACAGGAAAAATTGTGTGTGATGTACCTGTGAACGGAAACGTTTTCCTTGGAGCAACTGTGTGGGATGTGCATACGAACGGAAACGTTTAGCGGGGACTAACTGTGTGGGATGTACTTGCGACCGGAAACAATTTTGCTGTATAATTATTTTTTTAGCTCTACTGTACGTATTTTCGTATTTGAGCGCCCGCCGGTCGCACACGACCTCATTTTGCTGAACGTGTGTGCCAGGAGGGCATATCCCCGACGGTTTCTGGGTCGTGTGGGAAGGACCCCCCTATCGCCCACAATCACTTGGAGACGGTTCCAAATGCCATCTCGGAAAGGGGTAAAAAACCGTTTGCTTAGGACCGACACGCACCAGTGATGACCCCGACGGTCGACGATGGGCTGGCGGCCACGGCGGCCGACGATTGGGTGGCGGCCACGACGGCCACCTCCCGCCTTCGGGCCGCGGCGGCGGAGCGGGTGATGGCCACAGTGGCCGGCAGTGGCGTGGCGGCCACGGCGGCCACCTCCCGCCTTCAGGGCCACGGCGGCGGAGCGGGCGATGGCCCTGGCTTTCGACGGTGGTGTGGTGGCAACGGCGGTCGGCAACAGCTGCCTACGGGCACCGGCGGCGGAGCGTGTGGTGGATGTTCCGCTGACACCCAATAGGGATGCTACGCGCACTACACTACACTGGGGACTGCGCCGCCGCCGCGGTGTAGCCTCCCAGCTGGAGCTGTCCTCTATTGACGGCGGAGTGGCAGAGCGACGACGACGGACTGGTGCCATTGGCGATTGTGGGACAAGCAGACGAGATAAGCTACAGGGATGGAGGGGAAAACACGATGCAGGACTCGCAGGTTGTGAGGGTTTTTATAGCAGGCCGGTAAGCATTGGGATTTTGGGGGATTTTACCGAGTCAGCCGGGAAGCTTGCGGAGGAACCTGCGAGGTTGCGCGGGAATGGGCTCACCAACGATTCATTGGCGCCACCATTTGGCAAAAAGAATGCCACCGCGCACTGTGCAAGCTTGCGCTGTAAGCCGTCTGCGGCAGCGGGGTAACAAGATGTGCGAGAGGAGGATGAAAGGCCACGTACACATACGGTTAATAAAAAAACGTTTGCGATCTAACTACCTACTATACCACCGTCCTGGTTTACAAGTATGATTCAACTAATAAAATACGAATGCATGTCGCCAAAGATTATATAGTTGGATTTGTATTTGAACATAGTTTCCAATTATATAATTTTTAAAACATGCATTAACATTTTGTTGGTTAAATTTGAGGGCAAAGTATGGCACGGAATATAAAGGAGACTATAGACTAGACGGAGGTGGTACCACACGGCCTCTCTCTATGTAGCGACGCAACTGTCAGCCATCTTGTCGGCGACCATTTCCTGCGTGTTCAACTGCTCTATGTGTGTGGTTGCTTGCGGTTCAGGCGGCCGCGGCGCGCTCTGCTCACGTCCCGCCGCGCACGCTCTGCTCTCGCTTCCCTCCGGGTGCTCTGCCCTCATCCCTGCACGCGCGCTGCCAGTGTTTGGGGCTGGCGCACGATCACGCATGTTCATGTGCAAGCGGTTGCTCCGGGCGCGGCGCGACGATGTAGTTACCCACTACAAAAACTGCCATGCAGACACGCCGACAATCCACGCCGCCCGGCCCCCTTTTATTCCTGCGGCCATTTACCTTCATCTCTTGTCTCACATGACACAATAAGCACACCCACGAGGACACATACAGAGAGGACATCCAGCGGTCCAATGGCGCTCCCCATGGCTCCGATGGCGCTTCCAGCGGCCAACGACGACAATGGCAGGAAGTTCACCACACATCACGTAGTGAACAACCACGTGAGGGGGAAGGCCCTCTCGGTGGTGTACACGAATGATCCGGTCTCGGTGGAGAGCTCCATCCAAACTATGGAGCAGTTCCTTGCCGAGGACATGTACCGAGTGGTCGGCTTCGACCTCGAGTAAACCATCGGTCATGCCGGGCACGATCAGAAGGTTGTCGTCGTCCAGTTGTGCGTGCTACATGAAATTCTCATTTACCACTTCCAGCTTGCCAAAAGGCGTTGCAAGAGTTTCTCCAGGTTTATCAAGAGCTCCGACTATAGTTTTGCTACGGTGGACACCACCAACGATCTAAAAGCGCTCAAGGTTTCGGACTTGAAATGCCCGAATCTTGTCAACATCCAGCACCACTACAAGGTCTGGGGCAGCAACAAAAACAAACTAAACTCCCTAGTTGACCTCGCCTCGGCCATCATCGACCCCTAATACGCGAAGATGAAGGAATAGAGCAATAAGGACAAGAACGCCTGGCACAGTGTGTGGCATAAGAGACTGGATGAACAACATGTCAAGTACGTGGCCATGGACGCGTACACAACCTATGAGATGTACAGGCGGATCATTGACATGAGGAACTGTCTTCTTCCTGACAAAGACGAGGGATCGAGCCACATACCAGTGGCGGGAGCGTCACAAGAAGTAGATGACTAGACGATCATTTCTCCTACTTTAGAATGCATGCAATTGTTTATTGAAGTGTGTGCGAATGATCTGTATAGTCACTTATGTAATTTGATGTTTATTTCAGTTATATATACATACATATACATGTTATTCTACTGTAGACAGAGCAATTCACACGGCTTATTAGCAGCAATCATCTGTGTTATTATTGGTCTTCGCACACATTTCAGATTACGGACCTGTTTGCCACGTATCACACACATCTTGTTCAGTTGAACCGTTTCCATTGTGTTGCCTAATCACACACAGTTCATCCCAGTGAACCGTATGCTGTATATCGCACACGCCTTCATCTGGCTTCCTGTTTCTTTTGTGCCTCCTCATCCCAAACAGTTAATTGAGCTGAACCGTATGCCCTGCATCACACATGCAACTAAATTCTAAACCATGTTTGGTGCATCTGTCATCGAAAATGTTTTGCACCTTTTTTGACGGTTTTTTACACCACCGTTTGCGATTATGGCATCGCACACAGTTTGGTCGAAGGGTCTCTAATCGCAGTGTCATGTTTGGACCATCCTGCAGTAGTGTTGACTTGACAAGGCAAAATCAAAAAATAAGAAGGAAAAGAGTAAGGAAGCTGATGATGGTGGTCCTCTGCAGCAACGTAAATGGAGCATCTGTACGGATTCTCCTCGTACTGCTAGTACATTACAAGTTCCAAGCCTCTGCTACCCTACTCCACCATCCAAGGTGCTTTCTCTAACTTGGCAATGTGATATCTGGTTGCATGTTACTTATGGTGTCTAGCTTGTATTGCTTCTAATTAGTGTAAACTGCATCAGCTTAGCTTACACATGATACGTGTGAATATGACACGCCTTCTTGTTTTTGGTATGTACTATATCTGTCTATCACACCATGTTCTTACATGAAACTACTCTTCTTGTGTATCCTGCATCAGTCACTTATGATGGGACACCTTTAAGTTGGCAGTGTGATACGGGTTTGCGTCTTGAATATGATTTCTAGCATGTAGTGCTTCTAGTTTGATGAACGCCGCCTATGACGAGACAGTTTAAACTTGGCAGAGTGATATTGGTTGCACCTTCCATATGGTGTCTAGCTTACAGTGCTTCTAATTTGGTGAAGTGCCTTCTGCTTAGTTACCACATCATAGGTGTGAATATGTCAAGCCGTCCAGTTTTTCGTCCATATTCCATCCTTGTATCATGACTTTGCCTTTCATCGGAGTAGTGTTCATCAATATCATGCATGAATGAGTTTTGAAGAGCGAATTTTATTCCTTTTTCTTGTTGGTTTGACCTCATAATGCAAAATCAATAAAGCGGAAGGAAATTGGTAAGGCACTGGATGATGGTGGTCCTTCCGAGCAACTAAAACGGAGGGTCTCTACAGATTCTACTCCGCCATCCTCCCAACAAGATTCGCAAGACAACGCAAGGCTAGACAGTCAACGCAGCTGTGTAGATGATGAGCACATCTCCCTAACTCCACCAACACAGGTGTTTGCTCTAACTTGGCACTATTATATGTGGTTGCATGTTGCGTACGATATCAAACTTGTATTTCTTCTAACTTTGCTAAATTGCATCTGCTTACTTTACACATAACGCCTGTGAATATGACACGTGTTCCTGTTTCTAGAACATACTATATCTGATCACACCATGTTCTTACATCAAACTACTGTTCTTGCGTATCCAGCATCAGTCACTTATGATAAGGCACCTTTAAGTTGCTACTGTGATATTGGTTGCATCTTGCATATGATTTCTAGCATGTATTGCTTCTAATTTGTTGTAACACCAGAAAATTTGAACTTAGCAGAGTGATATTGGTTGCATCTTTCATATGGTTTCTAGCTTGTAGTGCTTCTAATTTGTTGAAATGCCTTCTGCTTAGTTACCACATCATAGGTGTGAATATGCCACGCCATCCTGTTTTTCGTACGTATTCCATCCTCGTATCATGTGTTTGCCTTTCATCCGAGTAGTTTCGTCAGTATCATGCAAGAATGAGTTCTGAAGAGCGAATTTTATTCCTTTTTCTTATCGGTTTGACTTCACAATGCAAAAACAATACAACTGAAGGAAATTAGTAAGGCAGTGGATGATGGTGGTCCTTCGGAGAAACTCAAACAAAGGGTTTCTACAGATTCTACTCCGCCATCCTCCCAACAAGATTCGCAAGACAACACAAGGCTGGACAGTCAACGTAGTTATGTAGATGATGACCACATCTCCCCTACTCCACCGTCATAGGTGCTAGCTCTAACTTGGAACTGCTATATGTGGTTGTGTGTTCCGTATGATGTCTAGTTTGTATTGCTTCTAATTTTGTAGTTTTTATGATACTATGTTTGTAGATTTAGCTGGTGGACCTGGACCTTCTAACTCGTTGAGGGATTCTGCTGGTACTTATAGTGCAATAGAAGGTCCAAGTCCACCGGCTAAATCTACAAACACAGTATCACCTGCTCCACCAGCTGTAGCATCCGCTTCAACTGTACCAGCATCTCAACGAGTTACTCGTTTGTTTGCTACGAAACTGGCCAGTTCCCAAGCTACCTTCACACCTAACACTACTTCTGACGCACTGCTACACAACAGGACTTGGCAAGATCAGATGAACCTCAGGAGCATCAACACCAAGACGGTACCTGATCGAGTCAAGTTGCAGTTGCATGCTCCTTTATATGTACTCTCACAGTTTGATGTGCACTAACACTTTCCATATTAGTTGTTGAACTAGCACCACGGAGCAAGCGGAAACAGACATCAGGGATAATGCTTGACAGATTAACAAAATCTAAAGGAGGAAGAATGGAGATCCATTTTGAAGCAGGTTTAAAAAGGCCACGTGATGCTACTGAGTCAGCCAAATTAGTATCTTAGGCAGCCGTTGTCGTTAGGTGTCATGCACGTATCTTCCCAACATGGATCCAGTATAGGAATGAGAAAGACAATATGCAGTTTAACACCTTCCTTGACCATTTATTCGTAAGTAATGTTATTCATCGATATTTGTAATATTGTCTTGCTCTGTCCCATACTTTCTAGCTTCCTCCTAATAAGACTCACATTCTTTTTTCAACAGATGAGGTTCAAGTTGGATCCGAAAGATGATGCAACTAAACAAGCATGCACTCATGTTTTTCAGTTTGCTCTGCAACAGTATCGGTACCACCTTAGAAAATCTCACTTCGAAGGCAAGGATAACAATGAAATCACCCAAACATCTCCAGTGGAATATATTACAGATGAAGACTGGACAACCCTTGTTAAACACTGGTCTGATCCAAAGTATCAGGTAGGGTATATGCATTTGATCAGACCACATATTGAACTTGTATTTATGTATGTGCCATACAAGTGTTTCTTCTTCTAGGCTAATTGTTTGAAGAACAAGACCAACCGTTCTAAAGTGAAAATTCCAAGAGACAACAGGATCTCGTAGCTATATTGCACACTGCAAGGCTCTTGTAAATAGTTGTTAGTTCCTTCTTTTTTCTGTGCCATATTATCGTATCTATATTGACTTGTTCCAAATACAGAGGAAAGCCCGTGTGGACCAAAAAGAACCTGAACCGAATGCAGTGCAAATCTTCAAGGATTGCCACACCAGCAAGATGAAGGGCATGAGCACACCAGTTCAAGCCACTGTTGTAAGTCCTTACTCCTCCTGCCTTTGAACTGATTGGTACTGTGCTGTGTTAATTTAACTGCTTGGTTTGCAGCCAATGTCAGTTACTCTTTTCACTTTTATACACAGTTGTATTAATGTATCATTTCACCTTACATGGTTTAAAAGAGATGAAGGATATTCTTTTGGTCTTGATCTATAATCTAGTTGTGATGTTCACGTGCGCACACAATGATACAATAGCCTGTTTGTTTTATTTTTTTTTTGCCCATGATATGAATGATGTCATACTATGTCCGTCCTACTTTAAACCATGTCTCTTTATCCTTAGATGTCAACAAATGTGAGGAAACAGACAATACAGTAGGCATGTTGCATGGACATATGTTTCGAAAGTGATTTTATTATGTAGTTGGCACTACAATACATGCTAATGTATTACAGTAGTTCACCAAAATAAGTTATGTATAAACGTGAAACCTACTTTGTTTGTTTTTATCTCATTAGTAACTTATCTGGTACACTAATCTACATGTTCAGACTTTTAGCAAGCTATGGAACAAATGATTCACAACCACAACCACGTGAAGGTGACGAGGCTACCACAGGCACGATGTCACCTCTTGCTACAGTGTGTTGGTATCTCTCCACTAACAGTGCAAAAAGCACCTTTCTGCGTAATTCTAGGTTGGTTGTCAAGGTAACCTCGTCCAAATCGCCTACTGAACAAAACCTTTCGGCTAGACATAGTGATATATCTGTGCTCCAGACACAAGTCCAATCCCTAATCGACATCGTTTTGGAAACAAGAATAGTGGTTGACAAATGTCGTCAAGATATGAATGGTTTTGAAACCAGACTATCAGACATTTGCTTCGTTGTTCAAGAGCAATGGCGGAAAAAGGGGAAGATCATGCTGCTCCATCAAATTCTACAGCTTGAAACATTAGCACTCAGGTCAAATGATCTATGCTTCTATACATCTGATGGTGCTTTTATCTGCAAGGACTGTAAACTTTATGCCAACAGGCCTTTTCTTGTATGGTTGGAATTTATTTTGTTGTGATACAACATTTATGATGCTGCCAAAGGTTGCAGTAATTACAATGCTATTTTTGTATAGTGTAGGTTTATCTTAGTAATGTCCTCGGACGAAAGCTTCATAGGAGCCCAACGTGCCAACATTCGTCGGGCCCATTCCAATTGGGCTAAAAACGATTATGGGCCGTAATTTGCATGTAGCCCACTTAAAATATCTGGGCCTAAATCAGCATAAGCTTTCATATTTTTTTGGTAGGCCTGTGCCCACAGTGGACCTTTAACAGGCCGAAAAATAATTTGGGCCCTTAGTAACAATAGGTCGTTTACAGGTGTAAATATCTCGAGCCCATAAAAACATGGGCCTTTAATAGGCCAAAAGTGAGATTGGGCCCTGATTGTGCCAAATAACCCACCGGTCATTAGCAAGATGAAATGGTGGCCCATTTACAATGCGGATCGTTCAGAGGCCAAAATTCAGATGAGTTGTAGATGCGTCGACCTACTACATGGGCCTTTAATAGGCCAGAAGTTCGGCCGGGCTTGATTAGTGTCAGTTTTATATGGGCCGTTAATAGGCCCGATGTGATGTTGGGCCACATATGGCCCATGGATTTCGTCCGACGTTAATAGGCCGAAAATCACAACAGGATAAAAGCGGCCCAAATCTATAGTGGGCCTCTAACAGGCCGAATGTTTGACATGGCCGAATATGACCCAAATCCTTCACGGTCGTTTATGGGCCGAAAGTTTCAATGGCCTATATATGGGCCCAAATGAAGCATGACCTTTAACAGGCCGGAAACACATCGGGCCGTAATTCAGCCCAAATACTTAGCGGACTGTTAACAACCCAGAAGTGACCATGGGCCGCGATGATGACAAGTTTAGGACGGGATGTTGATGAGCCGATTTGACACTTGCTGTACGGGCCTTAAATGCGAATGGGCCGTCTGCAAGCAGGCCGTTAATGGGTCGGCCCGCTAATTTTGACTGGGCCAGCCTTTTTAACCTAAATGGCCGCTATTGGGCCTTGCCATGTGTCGATGTATCATAGGTGCCTCCTGTCCATTGGGCGGTTGACATCTGTCCTTTCGTGGTCCTGACACGTGGTTGATATAGCCCATGATAATTTTACACATGGAAAATCCTCATTGGTCCCAGCTGTTAACGGGTTATCGGATCTGAACCGGAACCCGATAACTTAACGGCGACCCATTATGGTGGATGCCACATGTTGGTTACCCTTGACGAAAGCACTTCTATGATGTAGGATGTATCGTCATGGAAGTGGACACTTCCATGATGATAATTTTGGTAATGTCATGGAACACTTCTACGACAGCACAGGTATGACTATCTTGATTCTTTCATAAAATCGTCATGGATATACATGAATGACAAACAACGTGACCTACTGTAACAAACATGTATCATCATGGAAGTGTATATTTTGTAGTGACACTACGATCAGAGACCCTTCGATGAAACTTTGTGCGATGCAATAATCGCAAATGATGGTGTAAAAAACCGTCAAAAAAGGTGCAAAATGTTTGCAATGACAGATGCATCAAACACGGTTTAGATTTTAGTTGCGTGTGCGATTCAGGGCATATGGCTCAGTTCAATTAACTAGTTGTGATGAGCAGGAACAAAAGAAACGGACAGTCGGATGAAGGTGTGTATGATATACAGCATACGGTTCACTCGGATGAACTGTTTGTGATCAGGCAACACAAAAGAAATGGTCAGCTAGATCAAGGTGTGCGATATACGGCATGCGGTTCACTCGGATGAACTATTTGCGTTGAGACAAGAGAACATAAACAGTTCAATATAACAAGATGTGTGTGATACGCGGCAAACAAGTTTGTAATCAGAAATGTGTGCGAAGACCAATAATAACACAGACGATTGCTGCTAATAAGACGTATGTGATGTGCGATGGGATTGCATACAGAACAACAACATATATGTATGTATGTATATATATATACAGACTTATAAGGACATGGTTGCATAACCAAATTAGACATCCACTTACATATGTGGCTACTACAACCATGGCATTTGCACACACCAAAGTAAACTATTACATGCATAATTACATAGGTGGCTACTACACACATGACATTTTCACACACCAAAGTAAACTATATATTACATGCATGATTAACTAGGATAAACGATCATCTGATCATCATCTACTTCTTGTGACGCTTGCTCTGCTTGTGGCTTGATCCGGCCTCGTCGATTTGGGTAAAGAGGCACTTCCTCATGTCAAAAATCTGCCTGTGCATCTTGTAGCATGTGTACACGCTCTTGGCCACGAACCAAAGGTGAGGGTCATCCAGTTGCCGCATCCAGGCCCCGTGCCAGGATACAGGACATGTTCTGTTGGAATTATGCTTCATCTTTTCGTAGTATGGGTCGATGATGGCCGAGGCGAGTTCTACCAGGGATTCCTTCTTCGTGCTGCCCCAGACCCTGTAGTGCTCAGGGATTTCGACAAGGTTCTCGCAGGCTAAGCCCGTAACCCTGAGTGCTTTTACATCGTTAGTGGTTTCCACCCTAGCGAACTTGCAGGCGGTGTTGTTGACAAACCTAGAGAAATGGTCGGAAGGCTCTGTAGCCATGCAGTAGTGGTAGATAAGGACATGATGGTGCACGCACAACTGGGCAACGGCAACCTTCTGATCTAAGTTGGGACGACCGGCGGTGTACTGGAGGTTGATGTCGACCACCTTGTACTTGTCTCGAGCAAGCAACTGCTCAACGGTGTTGATGTAGTCGTCCACCACGGCTGGGTCGATGGTGTACACCACCAAGATATCCGTCTCCCTCGCGTGGGTCTCCACTTTATGCTCGCAGAACTCCATTGGGGCACCGCTAGACATCCCCTCTCCATGTGTCATCGTGGGTGTGCTTGTTGTGTTGTGGGGCATGATCGGAAGGTTGAAGAGACTAAGGTTATAATGGCCGCGGGAACTAAAGGGGAAGCCGGACAGCCTGGAATATCGGCATGCCCTAATGGCAGTTCTAATTTGCAGCGCGTAACTCCATTGTGCCGCACGTAACTGCATCGCATGGCAACGCGCGCGGCGCAACCGCATGCATATGGGACCCCTGACGTGATCATGCGCAGGCCCAACTGCTGGCACAGCGCGCGCGGAGGGACGCGAGAAGAGCGCTCCGTGGTCGCCTCAATGGTGAGCAGCCATATATATGCATATAGTAGTTGAACATGCAAGGAAAAGCTGTCCACAAGGCGAGCACGTCGACAGACGCGAGCAGAACGGGCCGCGGCGCCTAACGCCGAGCACAGCGTGCTGCGGCGCCTAACAGCGAGCAGAGCTTGCCGAGGGACGCGAGCAGAGGCTGGCACAGTGATACGTGGCAAATAAGACGAACTGTGCGAGCGATGTCAAAGACATCAAGCACAAATTAGATTAGAGTTGCGTGTGTGATACGTGGCATACAATTGATCCATCCGAGTTGTTTGTGATGGAATAAGCCGTGTGTGTTGTGGGCAAACGCTTGCTGGTATGTAACCTTAAATTTAACCAACGAAATGTTAACGCATGTTACAAAAATTATATAACTGGAAACTATGTTCAAATACGAATCCAACGATATAATCTTTGGCGACATGCATTCGTATTTTATCAGTTAAATCCTACTTATAAACCAGGACGGGGGTATAGTAGGTAAATAAATCGTAAACGTTTTTTATTAACCGTACATGTATGTGTCCTTGCGTCCTCCTCTCACACATCTTGTTACCCTGCTGCCGTAGAAGGCTTCGAGCGCAAGCTTAAGTAGCGTGTGGGGGCGTTCTTTTGGCCAAACGGTGGTGACCCCATTCCCACGCAACCGCGCAGGTTCACGCGCAAGCTTCCCGCCTGACTCGGTGTATTCCTCCAAAATCCCAATGCTTACTAGCCTACTATATAAACCCTCACGGCCGGCGAGTCCTGCGTCACATTTCCCCTCACTCCCTGTAGCTTATCTCGTCTGCTTCTCCCACAATCGCCAATGGCACCGGTCCATCATCGTCGCTCAGCCACTCCGCCGTCATCAGAGGACAACTCCAGCTGGGAGGCTACACCGCAGCGGCGGCACAGTCCCCGGCGTAGTGTAGTGCGTGTGGCATCTGTGTTGGGTGTGCGCGAAACATGCTCTGCCGCCACTGCCCGGCGGTAGCTGTTGCCGGCCGCCGTTGCCGCCACACCACCATCGAAAGCCAGGGCCATCAACCATTCCGTCGCCGCTGCCCGAAGGCGGGAGGTGGCCATCGTGGCTGCCACCCCACTGCCGGCCACCATGGGCATCATCCGCTCCGCCACCGCGGTCCGAAGGCGGGAGGTGGTGGTTGTGGCCGCCACCCCATCATCGGCCGTTGTGGCCGCCAGCCCACCATTGACCGCCGGGATCATCACCCGCTCTGCCACCGCCACCTGAAGGAGGGAGGTGGAGGTGGAGGCCCGCACGTGCGTCAGCGACCTTGTGCGCTACATCGAGTTCCTGCGGGAGGAGGAGGAGCGCCTCATCGAGCATGCAAAGAGCCTTACCGCAGCCGTGGCCGCAGCACACGCTGACGCAGAGGCGAGGAATCAGGAGATCTACGAGCAGTCCAGCTGCTTCGAGAGGGGTCATCTGGGGCGGCAGAGGGAGTTCGAGGTGAGCATCGCTGAAGGTGCAGTAGCGGCAGGCACCGTATTGCAGTTGTCCAGCTCGTCGGTAGGCTCCTCCTCCTCTTCCTCTTATCGAGCGTGCTCGGCACAAGAGAGGTTGCCGAAAGTAGTACAAAGCCCCTCCATAGTAGTAGTAGTATTTAGGGGCTATTTCGACAGTTCATCTGACTATAGATGTGGTGGAACTATACAACGTACTTAAAATTACCTAGTATATATAGTTGAACTAGCTATTTCAGTACGTGGTTGGCAACAATTGGGGAAAAGTTTGGTCGGTTCAGCTATCGAGTTGAACTGTTTGTATAAATTAAGAATGACTGCTTAATCTATGAATGAAATCTATGCTTAATTACTGAATTTTAGTTGCAAAAATTATATAGTGCTAGTGATTTTTAGGTGCATATTTTGAAAAATCACAGTGTTACAAGGATTGACAAATGGCAATGTTACTAGATCAACAAATGTCAATCTTTCCAGCTTGACAAATGGCAATATACCCAATATGACAGATGCAAATCTTACCAAATTGTCTGTACGTGGTTGCACACGGGTCATCCAAAAAAACCGTTTGCATTGAAGGGAGGTACAAATCTTGCTTGCCACATTTTCGCTTGGCTTAGCGCCGAAGTCTCGCTTTGCCTACCTTATTCAATATGAACCGTTTGCGTTGAGAGATGCACAAATCCTGCGCGGCGAATTTTCCCTTGCCTTACTGTGGAAGACTATAGCTCTCACTTTTCATACAGGTGTTCTATCTAAAATGTTTGCGATGAAGAGCTCCAGAAATCCTGCTCGGCACATTTCCCCTTGGCTTACTAAGGAAGCTGTCAGTTTACATATGGGTGTTCTATCTAAAACGTTTGTGATGTTAGAGTGGCAGCTATTTGTTTCAAAATGCCTTTGTTGGTTGTTATTCGAGCGCGACTTCTCTTGAAATGGACACGAAAAATACCACAGCATGTCAGGTGCCATTCCATGATAGCATGCCAAGTTTCATGAATTTCAAATGAGTTTTTGATTTACTAGAATTTAAAAACAAAGTATCTCAACATTTTGCTGGCAATCAACAGTGCCCTGGTGTTTGAAATTCATTCCCATTTCTTGCATGGGACCTAAGCATGCACCCAAGGACACAGATTTGATTTTTCAACTAATTTATATGCACTAGAGCATGTGCATATAGTACAAATTTGAATTATGCACATAAAATACCTAGAAAACCCAGTTAATGTATAAAAATGTCCAAACGAACCCCAAAATATTCCAAAATTTAACACAACACTCCTGTTGTTCTATGTTGACACTAGAAATTTTTTGAAAGCAATAAGAAGCAACAGATATCGTTTTGTCCCCAAAGGTGGCATGATCCCTACCGAAACCATCAGGCTTGTTGTGAGAAGCTCAGGTTTGTGAGAAGCTTATACCCGAACCTGCCCCAGATGGGACAAAAAATTTACCACGGCATGTTGATGCCGCTCCATGATAGCATGCCAAGTTTCAAGAATTTCAGACGAGTTTTGGATCTACTAGAATTTAAAAACCAGGTATCTCAATGTTTGCGCCCGAGTGACAGTGGGAGGGTGTTTGACATTCATTCCCATTTATTACATGGGACCTAAGCATGCAACCAAGGACACAAATTTGAATTTTCAACCAATTTATATGTATTTGAGCATGTGCCTATAGTTCAAATTTGAATTATGCACATAAATGCATTGAAAACTCAACTAATGTATAAAAATGTCCAATGAACCCCAAAAATTCCAAAATTTAACACAATACTCTTGTTGTTCTATGTTGACACTAGAGAAAAAATTGAAATCAAGAAGAGGCATGGATATCATTTTGTCTAGAAAGGTGAAATGTTCCCTACCGTAACCATGAGGCTTGTTGCGAGAAGCTCTGGTTTGTGGGAAGCTTATACCCCAACCTGCCCCAAATGGGACAATATTTTTACCACTACATGTTGATGTTGTTCCATGATAGCATGTCAAGTTTCATGAATTTCACACGAGTTTTCAATTTACAAGAATTTTAAAATCATGTATCTCAATGTTAGCAGCCGAGCGACGGTGGCAAAGGTGTTTGATATTCATTCCCATTTCTTGCATGGGACCTAAGGTTACAACCAAGGACACATATTTGATTTTTTTTCAATCCGTTTATATGCACTGGAGCATGTGCATGTAGTTCAAATTTGAATTATGCACATGAAGGCATAGAAAACTCAGTTAATGTATAAAAATGTCCAAGCGAACCACGAAAAATCCCAAAAATTGCACAACAATCATGTTGTTCTATGTTGCACGAGAAATTTTTTGAAAGTAAGAAGAGGCAACAAATATCATTTTGTCCCCCAAGGTGGCACTTTCCCTACCGAAACCATCAGGCTTGTTGTGAGAGAAGCTTATACCCATAACCTGCCCCAAATGGGACAATATTATTTTACCCCTGCATGTTGATGTTGTTCGATGATAGCATGCCAAGGTTCATGAATTTCAGATGAGTTTTGTATTTACTAGAATTACAAAAGCAAGCACCTCAACATTTGTCGGAGAGCCATGGTGCCGTGGTGTTTGAAATTCATCCTCATTTCTTGAATGGGACATAAGCATCAACCCATGGACACATATATAGTTTTACAACCCATTTTGGTGCACCAAAGCATGTGCATGTAGTTTAATTTTGAATTGTGCACCTAAAATGCCTAGAAAACCAAGTTAATGTATAAAAATTTCCAAACGAACCCTAAATAATACCAATTTTTTTGACGACACACCTATAGTTGCATGTTCACTGCAGATAAAAGTTCTACCAATTCAAACACCATCCTTTGCAGCTGTGACCCCATTATGTAATTCCAATCAAGAAGAAAAATCAAGTTGATCGCACATAGTTTATTATCAACAACCGTGTGAGATGCAGTACAAAATATCCTGGAGCTAGTACGCATACGGCTTACGCGAGAAGGTGCTTCGGCTAAAGTCCATAGCCGGCGTGTCAAGCACACTAGCTCGCTCCCCAAATATCATTTCACTGTTCAATCATCGCCCATGAAAGACGGGGACATGGACCCGCTTAGCGAGGGCAACTTCGGCGGCCCACTCACGAGAGAGCGTGGCCGCAGCCGCTAGGCACATGCTAACAAGCTTCATGAGCGCAGGCGCAATCTACGACCGAGTGGCCAAGGCAGCCCAAACGACCGTTGTTGCTTCTCAGGTGGCGGTAGCAATATCTGCCTCGGGGATAGCAATTGGCGAGAATGGCACATCAGATGTCCATTCCGCAGCGGCGGCCTTATCCCTGTTGAAGTCTCCCAATGACCATGTGGAGGCCACCCATGCCCAACTCATGGCGGTGACGACACAAATCGAACGAAGCTTCTCCGACAACGGTCGGCAACCCACGGCCGAAGACTTGGCAATCACCGAGAGCGTTCCGGCAGCCATCCGTTCTTGTGCGGCATACCTTGCCATGACGGAGCCCGCCCAAGCCAAGATCGCTACCACCCACGCCAAGCTCATGGTGGCCTATTCCAAAGATATGGCGGATGCCGGATGGCGAGATGCTTGACGAGTATGGTGCGATGGATGCCATGGAGCCCCTTCCCCAAGAGATCGTCGGGAGCGAGCTAGACATAGACGAGGCGGCGGATATCAACGAGCACCAGCCATAGTAGTACTCTTTGTTTTGTTTAATTAAGAGTGCCGGTCTTTAATTTGTTAGAGTAATGTTTAGGTTAGCTGGCTCTGTTTAATTGCTGAAATTGCTTGATTAAGAAGTGTGGGTGTGCTGTAGTCTCCTTTGTGTATGCAAATATGCAATGACGTGGATGACCACTGTAACCAGGCAAATTCGAACCAATATTTTTGACGTTCAAACTCATCACACACGGGTTAAGCTTTCTGAATCGTTTGTGATGTTCACATATCGTACACAGTGCTGAATAAGGGACCATGTCTGATGACACTTTGGGCGCCAGTTTTTTCGCTGAACCGATTCAAAATTTTTGGCTTTTGCGGAAATATCTACCTCCCCGCACCCTCCCCCTTACCAAAAGCCACATTTCCCCTGTTTCCGCTTTCCTTTCCAAGTTGAAACCTTCAATCCTTGCTTGTAGCGCCGCATCCTTGCCGGCGACCCTCCTTCATGCTGCTCGGCCTCGTCTATCTAGGCAGGGAATCCACACCTGACCCCCGTCCTCCTCCTCCTTCCACATCCCACATGCCCCGACCGCCGGCGACACCTTTCACCCAAATCACCGACCCCTCCACCAAATAAGAGCCACCCTAAGCCATGGTGCACGCAGTATAGCCAGGAGCTCAAGGAGCATTTGGCAGCAGAGAAGCAAATTGCGGTCGCACGCGTAGATGAGGTCGCGATGGCTGCCATTTGTGTCGACCCCCATATCTTGGAGGAGCACCTCGCCTATGGGGCCACCATTGACGCCTCGCGCACCAACGCTGCGATGCGGTTGGCTGCTTTAAACAACAGTTCGTGGCATTTTCTCAAGGCCACCCTCGGTGCCTTCGACGAAGACTACGAGGTGTTTTCTCAGCATGCACATGCTTACCTCAACTCGAGAGCAAGCAGGTTGGTGCCTGGAGCGGCTCAGGCAACTCACCACTATGACGAGGGCACCCACGATGTGGAGGCCTTGCCCTCTTCCATGTCTAAGGATCTAATCGTCATCAATATCTCCGACAATGAGGAGTAGCTTGTCTTATTAGCTCACTATAAGGAACCATGTTCAGTTTGCTAGCTACTGCCTTTCCTTAACAAATTCTAGTGAATTGTGCTATCTACTTTTACCATGCAATCTGTTGCTCTAGTTTATATGTTCTATATGTCATGCAATGTGGTGCTCACTTATTAACTATTTGGTTAATTAGTTGTCGTGTTTAGTTAACTGTTTGGTTCAATTCTGCAAATGTGGTGTTCAATTCTTCAGGGTGCAATTTTGTATTCTCCTGATAAATAAATCATTGTTTTCTTTACAAAATACATGATAAACAAATACAATGCTATATTTCCATGTTGTCAAGCATGCTTGGTTTGGTTAACTGTCTGATCTTCTAGTATGTTATACATTGTGCAATGTTGTGCTCAGTTAATGTTTGGTTCATTTTTTGTGGTGTTTAGTTAAATGTTTGGTTCAGTTCTGCAATGTGATGTTCAATTGTTGTGTGTACATTCTGTTATTGTATACCATGTTAGAAATAAATCAAATTTGGTTGTACTAAATACATGAGAAACAAATACAATTGTTGTATTTCCAAGTTTAAGCATGCTTGGTTTGGTTAACTGTCTGATCTTCTATTAGGAGCATGTTATATTGTGCAATGTGGTGCTCATTTAATGTTTGGTTCATTTGTTGTGGTGTTTAGTTAACTGCTTGGTTCAATTCTGCAATGCGATGTCCAATTGCCGTGGGTAGAATTTTGTATTGTTGTACATGTGAGGAATAATCGAATTTGGTTGCACTTAATACATCAGAAACATATACAATTGCTATATTTCCTAGTTCTTAATCATGATTGGTTTGGATAAATGGGTTTTCCATGTGGCTTGAATTAATCTGATGAATCCGCAACGTGCTTATTTTTCATCAACATATTTTACTAATAGCATGTGAACCCTCACTTAACCTGATCACTACCAACCTTATATGTGTTGTAGGGAAACAATGGGAAGCACTGAGGTTTACAATCGAGGTTTGCACATGCATGGTCCTTTATCTAATAGAACATTATTGTGCAATTGCAGGAACCATTCTAATATTTAGGTTTTTAACAATTTGGTCTTGCACATGTAGGTCTTGCTGTCAGAGGTTTCGACCCACTGTTCAACCCTTTTTGCATATGGGGAAATGACTTGTCCATGAATATCTGTCAAGTCAAGAAACTTAGAAAGATGGTTAGGATAAAGAAATTAGCGACAAAAAATAACAAGATCTTTGTCCGCACAATGAAGAAGACATCAGTTCACTACAGGATGGTACTAACTATTATACCTTGCCTTTTTATTCCTTTGCCCCATTTCCAATATGGAGAAGATATTTATGCACATCCTTGTTTTCAGGCCTTTCCAATGCAGTTCACTGATGATTACCTCTCAAACCACCTGTATGGTCAGGAGGTGAGGAAGGTATTCATACAACACCCACGGTTCAATATTGAAGTGTTCCTGAAGAGGACAAAGGATGGACAGTCAATCATCCACAGGCACTGGCCTAAAGTTGCAAAGACCTTCAACATTAATGAAGGCTCAATATTCGCCTTCTGCTTCCGCGGTTTTCCAGATGAGATACATCTATCTATGTACCGTCTATGATGCTAATTTTGAAAGGTTATAGATGTTGCATGTGAAACTTGGTGCTGGTGTAGTTGTGTAATGGGGTAGCTGAGTGCTGAAGCTATATGATGTTGTACTTTGATGTATTTCAATTATGAAAATGAAATATATTGTGTGCATAATATGAAATGTCAATTAGATTAATAAATGGATTATTAATAATAGGATAATTAGCCTGCTATTTGGGTTTTTCTATTGCAAACGGTTATTGAGAAAACACCATGGGCGATGACCTCAGGCAACACACACAGTTTCTAGGAATAAATTGTGTTGGATTAATGAACAATCACACACGACATCCTGTTGAAAACTGTTTGCGTTAGGCCACCTGGCGCAAACATTTACCATATAAAAACTGTGTGTGCTGGACAGCCTTTGTCACACAGTTTCTTCTATGCACCGTGTGTGATGCATTCAATAACGCAAATGATAAAATTGTTAATATCGTGTGCAATGGAAACGCTATCACAAACGATTTAACGGGGAATTTTGTGTGTGATGTACCTGCGAATAGAAAGGTTTTCCTTGGAGTGACTATGTGGGATGTATATACGAACGGAAATGTTTAGCAGGGACTGACTGTGTAGGATGAACTTACGACTGGAAATGATTTTGCTTGTATAATTGATTTTTTTAGCACTACTATATGTATAACCATATTTGATCGCTCACCGGGCGCACATGACCTCATTTTGCCAAGCGTGTGTGCTAGGAGGGTATATCCCCGACGATTTCTTGGTCGTGTGGGAACGACCCCCCTATCACAGTCACTCACTAGGCGACGATTTCAAATGCCATCACGGAAAGGGGTTAAAAACTGTTTGTATAGCACCTCACTGTACTAGTGATCCTAAACTTCAGTCTTATAGAGAATTATGTGCATCCAGGTGTATCTCGAGTAATCATCAACAATAATGAAGCCATAGAGATGTGCAGTGGTAGTAAGGGTAGAGAGTAGGGCCAAATAAGTCCATGTGAAGAAGCTCGAAGGGGTGTGATGTAGTCATGATTGTCTTCGAGGGATGCTTGGCCCTGGTCATCTTCCCAGCTTCACACGCACCACATAGATGATCTTTCTTGAACTTGACGCCCTCGATGCCAATGATATGCTTCTTCTTCACGAGAGTGTGCAAGTTCCTTATGCCCGCATGTCCTAGCCTTTGATGCCAGAGCCAACACTCTGAAGCTTTTGCTAGAAGACATACGGCAAGTTGTGGTCCTGCGGAGAAATCTACCATATACAGATGACCCCTTTGATACCCTTCGAAGACTAGATATTTGTCAGTTTCCATAAGCACAAGGAAACGATATCATAGTCATGTTCAGATCACAAAGCATTGAGACGGACATTAAGTTGTATCCAAGGGATTCAACAAGCATCACTTTGTCCATGTGTTGATCCTTTGAGATAGAAACTCTACCTAGGCCCAATACCTTGCTTTTACCAGTGTCAGCAAGCGTGATGTGGTCTTTAGTAGATGGACATAGGGTTGAATCCATGAGAAGACTTCGATCACCAGTCATGTGGTTAGTGCATCCACTGTCCATTATCCACTCAGTAGCTTTCGGAGTCGTACCCCACAGTGCAGTTAGCGGGATAGGCTTCACCAAGAGTGTTGTGAATCACAAACATATAGCGAACAAGCATGCTATGAAAGTTAAGATTCTTGTTTGGTAAGATAGGATGCTCGTCAAGAAACCCTGGGACGAAATATATGGTAGGACCATTCTGCCACTTTATCTTGCATCCCACAAGATGTTTTAGGTCCCCAGCATTGGCGTCAGAATTCTTTGATTTCTGACTGGAGACCTTTCCCTGCAAGAGAAGTTAATTCTTCTTAACCGCCCACATCTTCAGGGGTGGCATAGAAGCAATATGTCTAAGTGCAACATCTGAGAACTTTGGCATTGGAGCCCTAGCAAATAGTTTTGCAGGAGGTGAATAATACTCATAAGAATATGCAGAAAAATTCTTTAACTTGTGAACATATGGGATAGAAGAAACACGCTCATATTCATGAGTCTGATGATAGTTTCCCTACAAAACATTGGTGTTAGGGTGACCTTGTGAGGTCCACTGTCTGTTTGAAGCCTTTGGGCCATATGAAGCCTTGGTCTGGGGTTTGTGTTCTTCCCTAGTGGTGTCATGATGACATTCACGGGAAGCTTCTCAAGACAACTTTTGGGCACCTAGATCTTCTTCAATGGTGGCCCATTCCTGCAGCTAGTACCAATAAACCTGGCAAACACTTCACCATTCTGATTCCTAAACAGCTTATAATTGGCGTCAAAAGACTCATCAATGATAATGGGATTAGCACAAGTGAAGCCAGATAAGGTGGATGGGTCCACTAAAGGGCCCTTTCCAGCAACCCATGTGGTTTTGGGGTACTGCTCAGGCTTCCAGTAAGAACCATCAACATTCATCTTCCTCTCAAAACCAACACCCTCTTTCCTAGGGTTTCGGTTCAGAATCTGTTTCTTGAGGACATCACATAGTGTCTGATGCCCTTTGAGGCTTTTGTACATGCCAGTTTCAAGCAATGTCTTCAACCTAGCATTCTCATCAGCAATAGTAGTGGTATCCTCCATAGAGGGGTTAGTTACCACATTAGCAGTTGAAGATATAGCAATATCAGAGGCAGTGGAACATTCAACAATAGAGACAACATTATCACACTCAAGACATTTCAAACATGGTGGCACAAAGTCTTCCTGAGCAGAACCGATCTGTTGAGCGAGTAGTGAATCGTTCTCCTTTTGAAGATCTTCATGATACGCTCTCAGTTTCTCGAGATCTTGCTTCCTTTGAAGATAATCATAGGAAAGCTTCTCATCAGTGACTGAGAGGGTTTCATGACGACTTTCAAGTTCCTCGTACTTAACATGAAGATTTTTGATGTCTTCGATTAAGAACTGAGTTCGATTCATTTCCTCATCCAACAGGTCATCGCTTTTGTCTAGCAACTTTTGAATGTGTTCCATAGAAATTTGTTGTTCAGTTGCAATTTTAGCAAGTGTTTTATAACTGGGTTTGGATTCACACTCAGAGGCATCATCACTGGAGGTTTGAAAGTAAGCATCATGTGAGTTTACCTTGGCACCTCGTCCCATGAAGTAGTAGGTCAGAGTAGAGTCGTCCTCATCATCGGCTTCAGCGTCGGCGGCATGACCATTGTCTTCAATGTTGAATATGGACTTGGCAACGAATGCTGAAGCTAGATCCAGGCTTGCTACGCCCGAATCGGACTCATCCTCAGACTCCACCTCCGCCTCCTCAGAAGCATACTCCTCCTCTGAATCCATCTCCTTGCCAATGAATGCACGAGCCTTTCCTGATGAGCTCTTCTTGTGAGACGAAGACTTTGATGAAGACTTTGAAGATTTCTTCTTATTCTTGTCATCACAATCATATTCCTTGCTCTTCTTCTTCTTAGATTCCTTGTCCCATTGAGGACACTCAAATATGTAGTGGCCTGGCTTCTTGCATTTGTGGCATGTTCTCTTCTTGTAGTCACGAGAGGAAGCCTCGTCATTTGTTGAGCTGGATCTTGAAGACCTTCCAAAGCGATTCTTCTTGGAGAACTTTTGGAACTTCCTCCCAAGCATTGCTAGCCTTTTGCCAATGTCTTCAGGATCAGCAGAACTGCAGGCAAATTCTTCTTAAGATGAGGAAATAGCTTTTTCCTTCAAAGCACGGGATCGGTCATAGTTGGGGTTGTAGATACCTCTCTTCTTAGATAGATGGAACTCATTTGTGTTGAGCCTCTCAAGTATGTCAGACGGATCGAGATCTTTGAAGTCAGGGCTTTCTTGAATCATTAGGGACAAAGTGTCAAATGAGCTGTCAAGTGATCTCAGTAACTCCTTCACAATTTCATGCTTGGTGATCTTAGTGCTGCCAAGTGCGCGAAGCTCATTGGTGATATTTGTGAGGCGATCAAACATGAGCTGGACATTCTCATTGTCATTTCTCTTGAAGCAGTTGAAGAGATTGTGAAGAACATCAATCCTCGAGTCTCTCTGAGTTGAGACGCCTTCGTTGACCCTGTACAGCCAGCCCCAGACTAGCTTCGCAGTTTCTAGAGCACTCACACGGCCATACTGTCCTTTGGTCAGATGACCATAGATAATGTTCTTGGCAGTTGAGTCCAGTTGCGTGAACCTCTTGACATCAGCCGCGGTGACACCTTCACCGACCTTGGGAACACCTGTCCTGACAACAAACTAGAGGTCGATGTCAATGGCTTCAAGATGCATACGCATCTTATTCTTCCAGTAGGGGTAATCACTGCCATCGAAGACTAGGCACGCAGCGGAGACCTTGATTATCCCTGCAGTCGACATAGCTAAAACTCCAGGTGGTTAAACTGAATCACACAGAACAAGGGAGTACCTTGCTCTGATACCAATTGAAAGTGCTAGTTATCGACAAGAGGGGGGTGACTAGGCAATTTTTATGAAAGTCTTCAAAACATGTGGTCTTTGAAGACAAACAATTAATATGAACCTATCTGATATGCAGTAGAACATGAACTACTCTAGATAGGCCATAGTCAAGTAAGCAATATAGTGAAAGCACGAAGACTAATAGCAGCTAGGTAGTATGGATCGGAATGGAAGACAGTATGAAGCCAAACAGGTAATAGTCTTCGCACTGTGAAGTCAAACAAATCACGAAAGCATGCAATGACTTCACGAAGACAAACTGAAATGTAATGAAGGTAAGGGATAGAACCAGTAGCTTGGTGAAGACAAGGATTTGGTAGACCAGTTCCAGTTGCTGTGACAACTATACGTCTAGTGAGGGAGGCTGAGATTGAACTTAGAAGACTGTGTCTTCACCTTATTCCTCTTGAGGTAAGGACACCCAGTCCTCGCCCAATCACTCTGGTAAGTCTTCAAGGTAGACTTCCAAACCTTCACAGACTCCGTT
Source organism: Triticum dicoccoides (assembly GCF_002162155.2). Taxonomy (NCBI): domain Eukaryota; kingdom Viridiplantae; phylum Streptophyta; class Magnoliopsida; order Poales; family Poaceae; genus Triticum; species Triticum dicoccoides. Next base: position 223,296,689 of record NC_041381.1, on the reverse strand, counting down.
CACTGGCGATCCACAATGACTCTTGGATCCTCAGAACATGACGCCTAACCGGCTGGAGGATGCACAATCCTCAAGTGTAACAAGTCTTCAGGTCACGCGGACGGAAAGACTTCAGTGATTCCTAACACTCTTTGGCTCTGGGTGTTTTGGGCTTTGTCCTCACAAGGATCTCTCTATCAAAGGCTTCGGAGGTGGCTTGCTCTTTCTTTGACAAAAGCCGTGCACAAACTCTGAGTAGCCACCAATTTATGGTGTAGGGGGTGGGCTATTTATAGCCAGGAGGCAACCCGACATGATATGTCCGAAATGACCCTGGGTCACTAAGGAACCGACACGTGTCCAATGGTCGGATTTCAAACACACACGATAGCATAGCTTGGGCTACAAGCAAAGCTGACTCATCCAACTCTGGATAAGATTTGTTCTCATTGTCTTCGCTCGAAGACAAAGGATTTTGGTTGAGCATCACATCAGTCATCTGACTTTGTTCACTTGGACCCCACTTAACAGTACGGTGGTTCCTATGACTCAAGAAAGAAGAAAATGAAACTACGAAAGAAACTATGTCTTCGCACTCTATAGTCTTCAAGTGAATGTCTTCATAGGTCGTTATCTTAAACGTGAATGTCTTCACGAACCACCATTGTCTTCAATGTCATCTTACATTTTTAGGGGTCATCTCTGCTAGGAAAACTGAATCAATGAGCGACTTCTACCTGTGTTATCATGCAATTCTGACAAACACATTAGTCCCTCAACCATGTTTGTCGTCAATACTCCAAAACCAACTAGGGGTGGAACTAGATGCACTTACAATACCTGACTCCTTACCTTCGCCGAGTTCCCAATCTTACAGAGTTGCATTTAATTCTGCCCAATAAATCCCATTTGAATTCAATAGTCTTCTTCATAAAAGAACCAGTACAAGAAGTATCGAGCATGGATTGATCATTTCGAGAAAGCCGAGCATAAAAGTTATGAATAATGATTTCTCTTGAGAGCTCATGATTGGGGCATGAATATAACGTTGACTTAAGCCTCCCCCAAGCTTGAGCAATACTTCATCCTTCACGAGGCCAAAAATTATATATATAATTCCGATCACGATGAACTAGATGCATAGGATAAACTTCTGATGAAATTCCAATTTCAATCGGTTGTAATTCCAAGTCCCAATATCATCGCGTAGCCTATACCATGTCAATGCCTTCTCCTTCAAAGATTAAATAATCCACAAATTTCGTCCACATAGATTAGATGCATATCAGGATGTAATGTTCCATCTCCTGCATAAGGATTAGCTAGCAGTTTCTCTATCATACCCGAAAAAATTTCATAATAAATATTTTCTGTAGGTTCAGTAGGTTGAGGAGAAACTCTTTGTTCTTCCGGTCGGGGTGAAGATACCCCGAACAAGCCCCTCAAAGGATTATTTTCCATAGTGACAAGTGACAGTAAATTTCAGCACGTATTATAAATGTTTCCTTACCAAATTCCACTCACCAAAGGCGCTTCACTCCCTGGCAACGGTGCCAGAAAAGAGTCTTCATAACCTACAAATATAGGGGATCTACCATAGTCCTTTCGATAAGTAAGAGTGTCGAACCCAACGAGGAGTAGAAGGAAATGACAAGCGGTTTCCAGCAAGGTATTCTCTGCAAGCACTGGAATTATCGGTAATAGATAGTTTTGTGATAAGATAATTGGTAACGGGTAACAAGTAACAAATGTAACAAAGGTGCAGCAAGGTGGCCCAATATTTTTTGTAGAAAAGGACAAGCCTGAACAAACCCTGATATAAAGCAAAGCGCTCCCGAGGTCACATGGGAATTATTGTCAAGTTAGTTTTCATCATCCTCATATGATTCGCGTTCGTTACTTGATAATTTGATATGTGGGTGGACCGGAGCTTGGATGTTGTACTTACTTGGACAAGCCTCCCACTTATGATTAACCACTCTCGCAAGCGTCCGCAACTATGAAAGAAGAATTAAGATAAATCTAACCATAGCATGAAACATGTGGATCCAAATCAGCCCCTTACAAAGCAACACATAAACTAGGGTTTAAGCTTTTGTCACTCTAGCCCCTTACTTCCCAATTCCTTCCCCTAGGCCCAAATCATGGTGAAGTGTCATGTAGTAGACGTTCACATAACACCGCTAGAGGAAAGACATCATACATCTCATCCAAATATTGAATGAATACCAAATTCACATGATTACTTATAACAAGACTTCTCTCGTGTCCTCAAGAACAAATGTAACTTATCACAAAGCATATTCATGTTCATAATCAGAGGGGTATTGAATATCATTAACGATCTGAACATATGATCTTCCACCGAATAAACCAACTAGCATCAACTACAAGGAGTAATCAACACTACTAACAACCCACAGGTACCAATCTGATGTTTTGAGACAAAGATCAGATACAAGAGATGAACTAGCATTTGAGAGGAGACGGTGCTGGTGAATATGTTGATGGAGATTGACCCTCTCACGATGAGAGGATCGTTGGTGATGACGATGGCTTCGATTTCCCCCTCCGGATGGAAGTTTCTCGGTAGAACAACTCCGCTGGAGCCCTAGATTGCTTCTGCCCAGATTCCGCCTCGAGACGGCGGCGCTTCGTCTCGAAAGCATCCTTATGATTTTCCAGGTCAAAACCCTCCATATAGCAGAAGGTTGGCACAGGAGACCTACCAGGGGGCCCACAAGCCCTAGGGGCACGCCTAGGGGGGTAGGGCGCGCCTCCAAGATTGTGGACACCTGGTGGGTCCCTCTCTGGTATTTCTTCACCCAATATTTTTTATATATTCCAAAATAATTCTCCGTAAATTTTTAGCACTTTTGGATTTGTGCAGAATAGGTCTCTCAGATTTGCTCTTTCCCGGTCCAGAATTCCAGCTGCCAGCATTCTCCCTCTTTGTGTAAACCTTGTAAAATAAGAGAGAAAAGGCATAAGTATTGTACCATAATGTGTAAATAACAGCCCATAATGCAATAAATATCAATATAAAAGCATGATGCAAAATTGACGTATCAGATAGCGTTCTTCAGCATTGATATTTTGAAAGACATGATTGTTTGTTGGGATGCCTGACTATTGATGTCTTTATGTCAAATTATAGACTATTGCTTTGAATCACTCATGTCTTAATATTTATGCCATGATTAGATTTTATGATCAAGATTATGCTAAGTAGCATTCAACATCAATAATTATCTTTTTATCATTTACCTACTCGAGGGCGAGCAGTAATTAAGCTTGAGATGCTGATACGTCTCCGTCATATCTATAATTTTTTATTGTTACATGCCAAAATTATACAACTTTTATATACTTCTAGCAACATTTTATATTATTTTTTGGGACTAACATATTGATCCAGTGCCCAGTGCCAGTTCCTGTTTGTTGCATGTTTTTGTTTTGCAAAATATCCATATGAAACGAAGTCCAAGCGCGGTAAAAATTTATGGAGAATTATTTTGGAATATATGTGATTTTTTGGAGGTAGAATCAACGCAAATGGAGGCCCACAGCCTCCACAAGACACCAGGACACGGCCTCGCCCCCTGGCACGCGGTGGTGCCTCATGGGCACCCCATAAGTCGGTTGGTCTCTACTTTGGGCGCAACGAAGCTTATATCCAGAAAAAATCGTGTTAAAATTTGAGCGTAAACGGAGTTACGGATCTCTGGATATTTAAAAAATGGTGAAAGGCCAGATTTGGGGAACATGAAACAGAAGAGAACAGAGAGGGAGATCCAATCTCGGAGGGGCTCCTGCCCCGCCGTTACCATGGAGGCCATGGACCAGAGGGGGAACCCTCCTCCAATCAAGGGGGAGGCCAAGGAAGTGTTGGGATCTACAGTAGGGTGCATCGACTGCAAAATAAAAACTCTACCCGCAGCACAACCAGGAACATGCTACAAGAATGGATCACAGATCATTACCACTAGACGCGCAGTGCCATGCATCGAAAGTAGAGTTGGGGCAGCGCGTCCAGAGTCGTATCCTCCTTGTCGGGTCTCCCTCGAACAACCGGTCGTCAGATCCTACATACAAGTTTGCTGAAGCGGCGCAGGTGCACCACCTCTAACGGTATCCACACGTGCAGGAGGAACATGTGCGGTGGACTGCTAGATCCGATCACACAGTTGGCCACGAGTGGAGGTGGCTATTCACAACACATGCAAACCCTAGTGACAGCACCGAAGCGATCAACTGACTGAGTGTGCCTCACCCCCACTTTATATAGGAGTCCGTTGCGGGCTCAACGCTTGGGCCTTGCATGGACCCTAAAGCCCAAAATCTGTTCTGCCTGGATCCAAGTCCGAGTAGGATCACTTCTGACTCGTGGAGTCAGACCGGGCCTCATAGATCCCTTCCCTTAAGTGTGCGACCCCTTAGGTTCTCGTTCACTTCGTCGCGAGTCAGATCACATTTGACTCAGCTAGTCGGCAGCGGCCTCTAGCAAAGCGCACCGACTCCAAGTGTCCGATGAAGCTGGTTAGGCAAACCTGTACATCACATAGTTGTTCCCTTTGCCACACAATATATGTTGTCGGGCTCAAGGTGAGTCTGTCAGGCCTGTGCTAGCCCGACCTCTTCCTTGTTCTAGTGATACCGACCACAAACCGGATTATCTCATAATCCTAATCGCATGGCCATGCTTATCTTGGTTGGATCACATGAGGGGCCCAGAGTATATCTCTCCTGATCGGAGGGGCAAATCCATCTTGCTCGACTATGTCTCACAACATGGGCTTGGACAAGCCCGAAACCTACATTTGTAACTACCCTGTCACGGAGTAGCACTTGGTCGGCCCAAAGTAGGTCTGTCACCATCTCGAGTGCATGCGCCAGCTCAGGTCTTAGGACATAGAACGTATGTTGTACTAGAGACTCATAGATGACATATCCCTGCGTCTCATATACGAGTCTGTCTGACTCGGACCTTATCTCGACTCGGATCTGACCAGATCCTTCTGAGTCCATATTATCCAGTTAGCATCCAATGCTCCATGCCTAGTGAGACCGAGCCATCCACCGTGTCATAAGATAGTCTAGTTGGTTGAGCGTCCACACAACCCTTTCGACTAGGGACCTTTTAGGATAGTCATCATACAATGTATAGTCCCACAAACAAGTCACGTACTTGCTGATACACATCATTGATAACATCAAAGGACTGTATTTATTCATAAACACATAGGATTTATCATCATACATGATTGCCTCTAGGGCATATCTCCAACAGTCTCCCACTTGCACTAGAGTCAATCAAATAGACATCGAATGCCCATAGTTCTAACGTGCCCCTCATGCTTGTGTTGTGGAAGTGGCTTAGTGAACGGATCTGCAACATTTGCATCCATTTGAATTTTGCATAACTCAACATCACCATTCTTTACAATCTTTTGTATCAGGTGATATTTCGAATTTATGTGTCTGGTCTTGTGGTAATTCATCAGCTCCTTGGCTTGAGCGATGGCACCAGAATTATCACAATAAAGGTCCAATGGTTTTACCGAGGCTGGGAAAATACGAAGATCATCCAGAGAGTTCCGAATCCAAACACCTTCCTTCGCAGCTTCACAAGCCGCAATGTATTCGGCTTCTGTGGTAGAATCGGTCACCGTATCTTGCTTGGAACTCATCCAGCTCACTACTCCTCCGTTCATGACGTACACGAATCCGGACTGTGGTCTACTATCATCTCTATCGGGTTGGAAACTAGCATCAGCGTAACCCCTTACGATGAGCTCTTCCTCACCTACATAAACTAGGAACATCTCTTTAGTCCCTTTCAAGTACTTCAAAATAGTCTTTACCGCTGCCCAGTGACTCTCACCTGGGTTGGCCTGGTATCCACTTGAGGCTTATTGCAAAAGCAACATTAGGCCATGTACATATCATGGCCTACATGATGGTTCCAATTGCCGAGGCATATGGAATCCTACTCATCCTGCTTCGCTCATCAGATGTCAAAGGACTTTGAGTCTCGCTTAGCCTTACACCATGTGAGAAGGCAAGAACCCTTTCTTGGTCTCACTCATGTTGAACCGCTTCAACACTTTATCTATGTATGTGCTCTGGCTCAAGCCGAGCAGCCTCCTCGATCTATCTATATAGATCTTGATGGCTAAAATGTAAACTGCCTCACTAAGGTACTTCATTAAAAACTTGCCATTCAATGATTCCTTGACTGAGTTCAGCATAGAAACATCATTACCGATCGGTAGTATGTCATCCACATACAAGATCAAAAACACTATCAAGCTCCCACTTAACTGCTTGTATAAACAAGCGTCCTCTTCGCTTTTGATGAAACCGAGAACAATGACGACCTCATCAAAACGAATGGTCCAACTCCGAGATGCTTGCCTCAACCCATAAATGGATCTCTTGAGCTTGCATACCTTACTAGCGCTAGTTGGATCAACAAAACCCTCGGGATGTATCATATACATGTCCTTGGTTAAATTTTCGTGAAGGAAAGCCATTTTGACATCCATCTTCGATATCTCGTAATCGAACTATGCCGCTATAGCTAGTACGATCCTCACCGACATGAGTATCGCTACCGGCGAGTAATTCTCGTCATAGTCAATTCCTTGAACTTGTCCATAATCTTTAGCAACAAGCTGAGCTTTGTGGATCTGAACATTTCCATCCACATCGGTTTTCTTCTTAAAGACCCATTTGTAGCCAATGGCCTTTACTCCAGGCGGCGGATCAACTAAGTCCCAGACTTGATTCTCATCCATGGACTTTAACTTGGATCTCATGGCCTCTAGCCATGCCTCGGAATCTGGGCTCACCATCCCTTCCGCATACGTGCTTGGCTCGTCGCTTTCTAGCAACAATACATCATGCACTCTGTGCAATCTTTTTGACCTCCGTAGTTCTGGTGCTGCTTCCACTACGGGTTCCCTGACTGACTCCGGTATGATCTCATCACCCGCTGAGCCATCCCTGAGTGGTCCTCGAATTTCTTTGAGTCGGACCGTCCTCCCACTGGCTTCCCGATTGAGAAACTCTCTCTCAAGGAAAACCCCGTTCCGAGCAACAAACATGTTGTTCTCTTCCCAGTTGTAGAAGGTATATCCCAAGGTTTCCCTCGAATATCCCACGAATATGCATTTATCCGACTTGGGTGTAAGCTTGTCTGACATAAGTCGCTTGATAAATGCTTCACAAACTCAAATCTTTAGAAAAGACAAACTAGGACTCTTCCCCATCCACATCTCATGTGGTGTCTTGTCTACAGATTTTGATGGTACCCTGTTAAGTGTGAAAGCTGCAGTTTCTAGAGCGTATCCCCAAAATGACAAGGGTAAATCCGATTTGCTCATCATTGACCGGGCCATGTCCAAAAAGGTCCTATTCCTTTGCTCCGACACATCGTTTCTCTGTGGTGTACCCGAAGGTGTGAGATGAGATACTATACCTCGGCTTTTCAGATGATCATCAAACCCCTGGCTCATGTTCTCACCTCCACGATCTAATCATAGAAGCTTTATATTCTTGCCGAGCTGATTTTCAATCTAGTTCTGAAACTCTTTGAACTTTTCAAAAGTTTCTGACTTGTGCCTCATCAAATAGATACACCCATATCTACTCAAGTCGTCGATAAAAGTCATGAAGTACTGATAGACACCTCTGGCAGTTGTGCTCATTGGGCCACACACATCACTGTGTATAAGCTCCAACAGCTCGGATGCCCTCTCGCAACTCTTTGCAAAAGGAGACTTAGTCATCTTGCCTAGCAAGCATGATTCACATGTCTCGAATGACTCAAAGTCGGACAAAATTAGGAGCCCATCATCATGGAGCTTCTTCATGTGTTTTAGACTAAGTATGTCGGATTTATCTCATTAGGCTTATGCCTCTTGACATTCACGTTATAGACCGATTCCTATTCTAGATTCAATATAAAACGCCCATCAACAATGGGTGCATAGCCGTGGAACATTCCATCAAATAAAACGAACAACCATTGTCCTTTAAATTGAATCCATCACCCTGACTCATCAAACACGAGGTAGAAATAATGTTCCAACTAAGTGCAGGAATGTAATAACAATTATTCAATTCCAAAATAAATCCAGATGGAAGCTGGAGCTGCATCGTGCCAACACCCAGCGCAGCAACTGTTGCTTTATTGCTGACCCTGATGTCAATCTTCCCTTGTGCCACACGCCTAGTTCTTACCAGCCCATGCACCGAGTTGCAAATATGAACAACCGACCCGGTATCAAATACCCAAGAGATACAAGGTATGTCAGCAGGTAAATGTCTATAACATATGTAACAAGTGTACCTTTGCGTGAAGCAGCATTTCCGGCCTTCTTGCCATGCTCAGCAAGCCACTTTCTACAGTTCCTCTTCCAGTGACCAGTTTCCTTGCAATGGTAGCAAATGGTCTTTGAGTCCAGTCCAGGCTTTGGCGCAGCGGCGGAGGTTACCATCTCCATGCCTGATACGTCTCCAACATATCTACTTTTCCAATCACTTTTGCCCTTGTTTTGGACTCTAACTTGCATGATTTGAATGAAACTAACCCGGACTGATGCTGTTTTCAGCAGAACTGCCATGGTGTTGTTTATTGTGCAGAAAACAAAAGTTCTCGGAATGACCTGAAAATCCATGGAGATAACTTTTGGAAAATATTAAAAATACTGGCGAAAGAATCAAGGCTATGGGGCCCACACCCTGTCCATGAGGGTGGGGGCGCGCCCTCCCCCCTGGGTGCGCCCCCTGTCTCGTGGGCCCCCTGATGCTCCACTGACCTCAACTCCAACTCTATATATTCTATTTCATGGAGAAAAAAATCAGAGAGAACGTTTCGCGTTTTACGATATGGAGCCGCCGCCAAGCCCTAATCTTTCTCGGGAGGGCTGATCTGGAGTACGTTCAAGGCTCCGGAGAGGGCCATTCGTCACCGTCGTCATCATCAACCATCCTCCATCACCAATTTCATGATGCTCACCGCCGTGCGTGAGTAAATCCATCGTAGGCTTGTTGGACAGTGATGAGTTGGATGAGATTTACCATGTAATCAAGTTTGTTTTGTTAGGGTTTGATCCCTAGTATCCACTATGTTCTGAGATTGATGTTGCTATGACTTTTTCTATGCTTAATGCTTGTCACTAGGGCCCAAGTGCCATGATTTCAGATCTGAACCTATTATGTTTTCATGAATATATATGAGTTCTTGATCCTATCTTGCAAGTCTATAGTCACCTATTATGTGTTATGATCCGACAACCCTGAAGTGACAATAATCGGGATACTTCTCGGTGATGACCGTAGTTTGAGGAGTTCATGTATTCACTATGTGCTAATGCTTTGTTCCAGTTCTCTATTAAAAGGAGGCCATAATATCCCTTAGTTTCCGCTAGGACCCCGCTGCCATGGGATGGTAGGACAAAAGATGTCATGCAAGTTCTTTTCCATAAGCACGTATGACTATATACGAAATACATGCCTACATTACATTGATGAATTGGAGCTAGCTCTGTGTCACCCTATGTTATAGCTATTACATGAGGAATCGCTAATTTCTGGCGCCGTTGCCGGGGAGCATAGCTCTATTCTTTGAGTCACTTGGGATTTATATCTGTTGATCACTATGAAGAACTTGAAAGACGCGAAAACTATGATTTATCCCTCAACTACGAGGGGAGGTAAGGAACTGCCATCTAGCTCTGCACTAGATTCTCCTTCTGTTTTGAGTAAGCTTGCGACACCTAAACCTGCTACTGCTATGAATTCTGATATGTCGCATGTTATTGATGATGCCACTTCTTGTCTGCTTGATACTTATGATGAAACTACTTCTATGTGTGATACTACTTTGCCATTACGTGAATTTCTTGATGAACAACTTGCTAGGGTTAGAGAGAATGAAATTATTGAAGATGCTATTATTGATGATAGTGGTGATGAAAGTTCTCCCCCTGATTATGAATTACCTGTTGTTCCTGAGGGTTATGTTATGGATGAGGAAGCTGCTAGAGCTATCTTTACTTGCAAGGATAGATATGATCTTAAGAAGTTATTAGCTAAATGGAAGCAGCAATCTCTTAATGCTAGAATGAAACCTGGCCCCGCTTTTACTACTTCACCTATCTGTGTTACTGATAAGGATTATGAATTCTCTGTTGATCCTGAAATAATTACTTTGGTTGAATTTGATCCTTTTTATGGCCTTGAATCTAAAACTATTGTGGCACATCTTACCAAGTTAAATGATATAGCCACCCTGTTTACTAATGATGAGAAGTCTCACTATTATTATATCCTTACGATAATCTCGTTCTCATTAAAGGGTGATGCTAAAACTTGGTTTAATTCTCTTGATCCTGGTTGTGTGCGTAGTCCTCAGGATATGATTTATTACTTCTCTGCTAAATATCTCCCTGCTCATAAGAAACAAGCTGCCTTGCAGAAAATATATAATTTTGTGCAAATAAAAGAAGAGATTCTCGCACAAGCTTGGGGAGGCTTCTTCGATTACTTAATGCTTTGCCTGATCATCCTCTTAAGAAAAATGAAATACTTGATATCTTTTATAATGGACTAACCGATGCTTCCAAGGATTACTTGGATAGTTGTGCTCGTTGTGTTTTCAGGGAAAGAACAGTCGATCAAGCTGAATTACTATTGAATAATATGTTGACTACCGAAAATAATTGGACTCTGATACGTTCCAACGTATCTATAATTTTTGATTGCTCCATTCTACTTTATCTACTGTTTTAGGCAATATTGGGCTTTATTATCCATTTCTATATTATTTTTGGGACTAACCTATTAACCGGAGGCCCAGCCCAGATTTGCTGTTTTATGCCTATTTCAGTGTTTCGAGGAAAAGGAATATCAGACGGAGTCAAAACGGAACGAAATCAACTGGAGAAGTTATTTTTGGAAGGAAAGCAACCCAGGGAACTTGGAGTGCACGTCAGGGGAGATACGGGATGCCCACGAGGGTGGTGGGCACCCCCCCTGGGCGCGCCCCCTGCCTCGTGGCGCCCCCGTAGCTCCTCTGACGTACCCCCTGCACCCATATATACTCTCGTACCCTAAAACTTCCAGAACAAAAGATAGATCGGGAGTTCCGCCGCTGCAAGCCTTTGTAGCCACCAAAAACCTCTCAGGACCCTGTTCTGGCACCCTGCCGGAGGGGGATCCCATCACTGGTGGCCATCTTCATTATCCCGGCGCTATCCATGATGAGGAGGGAGTAGTTCACCATCGGGGCTTAGGGTATGTACTAGTAGCTATGTGTTTGATCTCTCTCTCTCTCGTGTTCTCTCTCATGTTCCATCTATGGCACGATCTTGATGTATCCCGAGCTTTGCTATTGTAGTTGGATCTTATGATGTTTCTCCCCCTCTACTCTCTTGTGATGAATTGAGTTTCCCCTTTGAAGTTATCTTATCGGATTGAGTCTTTTATGAGAACACTTGATGTATGTCTTGCCGTGATTATCTGTGGTGACAATGGGATATCATGTGCCACTTGATGTATGTTTTGGTGATCAACTTGTGGGTTTCGTGACATTGGGAACCTATGCATAGGGGTTGGCACACGTTCTTGACTCTCAGGTAGAAACTTTGGGGCACTCTTTGAAGTACTTTGTGTTGGTTGGGTGAATCTGAGATTGTGTGATGCATATCGTATAATCATGCCCACGGATACTTGAGGTGACAATGGAGTATCTAGGTGACATTAGGGTTTTGGTTGATTTGTATCTTAAGGTGTTATTCTAGTACGAACTCTTTTATAGATTGGTCCGAAAGAATAACTTTGAGGTGGTTTCATACCCTACCATAATCTCTATGTTTGTTCTCCGCTATTAGTGGCTTCGGAGTGACTCTTTGTTGCATGTTGAGGGCTTGTTATAATATCTATCTATGTTATTATTGTTGAGAGAACTTGCACTAGTGAAAATATGAACCCTAGGCATTGTTTCCTATCATTGCAATACCATCTACGCGCACTTTTATCATTAGTTACCTTGCTGTTTTTATTATTTCAGATTACAAATACCTATATCTACCATCCATATTGCACTTGTATCACCATCTCTTCGCCGAACTAGTGCACCTATACAATTTGCCATTGTATCGGGTGTGTTGGGGACACAAGAGACTCTTTGTTATTTGGTTGTAGGGTTGCTTGAGAGAGACCATCTTCATCCTACGCCTCCTACGGATTGATAAACCTTAGGTCATCCACTTGAGGGAAATTTGCTACTGTCCTACAAACATGTGCACTTGCAGGCCCAACAATGTCTACAAGAAGAAGGTTGTGTAGTAGACATCAAGATCTTTTCTGGCGCTGTTGTCGGGGAGGCTAGGTAAAGGGCACTCACTCACACCCCGTCAACTAAGCTCTTTTCTGGCGCCGTTGCCGGGGAGGTGAGTGCTTGAAGGTATATCTTTAGATCTTGCAATCGAATCTTTTTGTTTCTTGTTTTATCACTAGTTTAGTTTATAAAAGAAAAACTACAAAAAAATGGAGTTAAGTTTGTCTCATACGTTACGTCTTTTTAATGTCTTTCGTGAAAATGATGGGAAGGAAAATTGTGCTCAAGTACTAGAAGAAGAATTACATAGAATGCTTGGCATAAAATATGTGAATGATGAGCATGATTGCAATGTTGTTAGTATGAGTTCCTTAAATATCCATGATGCTAATGATATGCAAAGCCAGAATCTTGGGGAAGCTATGTTTGATGAAGATGATATTTTTTGTCCCCAAGCTTTGATGAGCAAAATCACTATGATGAAAGCATGCCTCCTATCTATGATGACTATTGTGATGACACGTATGCTTTAAAGAATAATGATAACCATGAAACTTGTCATCTTGATCCTAATCTTAAATCATATGATAGTTATTTTGTTGAGTTTGCTCCCACTACTATTCATGAGAAGAATTTTGCTTATGAGGAGAGTAGTAAATTTTCTATGCTAGTAGATAATGAAAAGAATGCTTTAGGTTCTGGTTATATTGTTGAATTCATTCATGATGCTACTGAAAATTATTATGAGGGAGGAACATATGCTTGTCGGAATTGCAATAATATCAAGTTTCCTCTCTATGTGCTTAAAGTTTTGAAGTTATGCTTGTTTTACCTTCCTATGCAAGTTGATTCTTGTTCCCATAAGTTGTTTGCTCACAAAATCCCTATGCATAGGAAGTGGGTTAGACTTAAATGTGCTAGTCATATGCTTCATGATGCTCCCGTTATGTTTCAATTCTTATCTTTTATGTGAGCATCATTGCCACCATCATGCCTAGCTAAAAGGCATTAAAGAAAAGTGCTTGTTGGGAGACAACCCAATACTTATCCTTACTGTTTTTGTGTGTTCACATGATTATGCTACTGTAGTAATCATGTTTTATAGCTTTTGTTTCAATAAAGTGCCAAGTAAGACCTTTAGGATGGCTTACGGTGATAGTTGTGTTGATCCTGCTGAAAATCAGAAACTTTTGCACCCAGTAAACTAGTTTTTTTAATTAACAGAAACGTGATTCTGATCTGATTCTTTTTGATATGGATTGGCACACGAATTGCTTAGGACTTCCTAATTTGGTGGGATTGTTGGAGTTCCATAAGTATACGTTTGATACATATTACTACAGACTGTTCTGTTTTTGACAGATTCTGTTTTCTATGTGTTGTTTGCTTATTTTGATGAATCTATGAGTCGTATCGGAGGGTATGAACCATAGATAAGTTAGAATACAGTAGATATTACACTAATATGAATTTATAATGAGTTAATTACAGTACCTTGAAGTGGGGTTTTCTTTTCTTTCACTAACGGAGCTTACGAGTTTTCTGTTGAGTTTTGTGTTGTGGAGTTTTCAAGTTTTGGGTAAAGATTCGATCGACTATGGAATAAGGAGTGGCAAGAGCCTAATATTGGGGATTCCCAAGGCACCCAAAGGTAATATTCAAGGACAACCAAGAGCCTAAGCTTGGGGATGCCCCGGATGGCATCCCCTCTTTCGTCTTCGTTCATCGGTAACTTTACTTGGAGCTATATTTTTATTCACCACATGATATGTGTTTTGCTTGGAGCGTCATTTCCTTTTGTTAGTTTTTGCTTGCTTTTAGTTAGATTAATGTTTTGCATCTTTAGTTCCAATAAGAAAGTCAAGGATAGCCTTTGCCATGCTTATTTTGCTAGTATACATGCTGCTGTTTGAAAACAGAAAGTTTACCGCTGTTGCAAAAATTCCTTAGAAAAGTCAGAGAGTGGTATAATGTTGAATATTTTTGCATATTGAGCTCTGATAAATTTATTACAGTGGGAATTTTAGTTCATAATTTTGGGAGTTAGGGAAGTATGATGACTCTTGCATTCTTTACAGACTATACTGTTTTGGCAGACTGCTGTTATGGTTGCATTGTTTGGATATGTTTGCTTGATTAATGATCCTATTTGAGGATAGGAGTATCAAATATGCAGAGGAATTTAGTATGAAATGTTGAATAACTATTTAAGTTATTTGTTACAGTAGAAAATGATAAGGTTTTGCATTGGTTTATACTAACCTATCTCATGAGTTCTTGTTGAGTTTGTTGTGAATGAAGTTTTTGATAAAAAGAGAAACCATCATATGAGAGGAATTAAGGAGACACAAAAGATCAAGCTTGGGGATGCCCAAGGCACCCAAGATAATATTTCAAGAAGTCTCAAGCATCTAAGCTTGGGGATGCCCCGGTAGGCATCCCGCCTTTCTTCTTCAACAACTATCGGTTAGTATCGGTTGAGCCTAAGTTTTTGCTTCTTCACATGAGTTGTGCTATCCTTGCAATGTAGTTTTCTTTAGCTTTGCTTGCTGTTTGATTAAAGTATCAAGATCTGAAATTATTAAATGAGAGAGAGTCTTCGCATAGTTGCATAATTATTTAGCTACTCATTGACCTTCACTTATATCTTTCAGAGTAGTTTGTCATTTGCTCTAGTGCATCACTTATACCTTTTAGATCATGGTGGTAGTTTTATTTTGAATAAATGGATGAACTCTCATACTTCACTTAGATTATTTTGAGAGTTGTTAATAGTATGGTAATTTTCTTAATATTAATATACTTGGTATTCAAGATATGTGAAACTTTCTTATGTGTGTTGAATACTAAGAAAAGTTTGATACTTGATAATTGTTTTGAGATATGGAGGTAGTGATATTAAAGTCATGCTAGTTGGGTGATTATGAATTCAAAGAATGCTTGTATTGAAGTTAGCAAGTCCCGTAGCATGCACGTATGGTTAAAGTTGTGTAACAAATTTGAAACATGAAGTGTACCTGGCTTGTGCATCCTTATGAGTGGCGGTCGGGGACGAGCGGTGGTCTTTTCCTACCAATCTATTCCCCTAGGAGCATGCGTGTAGTACTTGATTTTTTATGACTTCTAAATTTTCGCAATAAGTATATGAGTTCTTTTGACTAATGTTGAGTCCATGGATTATACACACTCTCACCTTTCCGCCTTTGCTAGCCTCTTTGGTACCGTGCATTGCCCTTTCTCACCTTGAGAGTTGGTGCAAACTTTGCCGGTGCATCCAAACCCCGTGATACGATACGCTCTATCACACATAAACCTCCTTATATCTTCCTCAAAACAGCCACCATGCCTACCTATCATGGCATTTCCATAGCCATTCTGAGATATATTGCCATGCAACTTCCATCATCATCATCATGACATACATTACTTTTGTCATATTGCCATTGCGTGATCATGTAGTTGACATCGTATTTGTGGCAAAGCCACCATGCATTATTTTTCATACATGTCACTCTTGATTCATTGCACCATCCTGGTACACCGCCGGAGGCATTCATATAGAGTCATATCTTGTTCTAAGTTTCGAGTTGTAATCCTTATGTTGTAATCAATAGAAGTGTGATGATCATCATTGTTAGAGCATTGCCCAAAAAAATAAAAAAAAAGAAAGGCCAAAAGAAAAAAAAGAAAGGCCAAAAGAAAAAAAAGGCCCAAAAAAAGAAAAAAAGAAAATAAAAAAGGGCAATGCTACTATCTCTTTTTCCACACTTGTGCTTCAAAGTAGCACCTTGTTCTACATATAGTGAGTCTCATATATTGTGCTTCAAAGTAGCACCTTGTTCTTCATGTAGTGAGTCTCATAAGTTGTCTTTTCATACTAATGGGATTTTTTAATTTTAGAACTTGGCTTGTATATTCCTATGATGGGCTACCTCAAATGCCCTAGGTCTTCATGAGTAAGCGAGTTGGATGCACACCCACTAGTTTTCTTTTGTAGAGCATTCATAGCTCTAGTGCATCCGTTGCATGGCAATCCCTACTCCTCATGTTGACATCAATTAGTGGGCATCTCCATAGCCCGTTGATTATCCTCGTCAATGTGAGACTTTGTCCTTTTTTGTCTTCTCCACACAATCCCCATCATCATATTCTATTCCACCCATAGTGCTATATCCATGGCTCGCGCTCATGTATTGCGTGAAGGTTGAAAAAGTTTGAGATTATTTGAGTATGAAACAATTTCTTGGCTTGTCATCGGGGGTATAGAAGTTGGGAACATCTTTGTGTGATGAAAATGAAGCATAGCCTAACTATCTGATTTTGTAGGGATGAACTTTCTTTTGCCATGTTATTTTGAGAAGACATGATTGCTTTGATTAGTATGCTTGAAGTATTATTATTTTTGTGTCAATATGAACTTTTGTCTTGAATCTTTTGGATCTGAATATTCATATCACAATTAAGAAGATTTACAATGAAATTATGCCAAAGTATCACTCTGCATCAAAAATTGTTTTTTATCATTTACCTACTCGAGAACGAGCAGGAATTAAGCTTGGGGATGCTTGATACGTCTCCAACGTATCTATAATTTTTGATTGCTCCATTATACTTTGTCTACTGTTTTAGGAAATATTGGGCTTTATTATCCACTTTTATATTATTTTTGGGACTAACCTATTAACCGGAGGCCCAGCCTAGATTTGTTGTTTTATGCCTATTTCAGTGTTTCATGGAAAAGGAATATAAGACGGAGTCAAAACGAAACGAAATCAACTGGAGAAGTTATTTTTGGAAGGAAAGCAACCCAGGGAACTTGGAGTGCATGTCAGGGGAGATACGGGCTGCCCACGAGGGTGGCGGGCGTGCCCCCCTGCCTCGTGGGGCCCCCGTAGCTCCTCCGACGTACCCCCTGCACCCATATATACTCTCGTACCCTAAAACTTCCAGAACAAAAGATAGATCGGGAGTTCCGCCGCCGCAAGCCTCTGTAGCCACCAAAAACCTCTCGGGACCCTGTTCCGGCACCTTGCCGGAGGGGGATCCCATGACCGGTGGCCATCTTCATCATCCCGGTGCTATCCATGACGAGGAGGGAGTAGTTCACCCTCGGGGCTAAGGGTATGTACCAGTAGCTATGTGTTTGATCTCTCTCTCTCTTGTGTTCTCTCTCGCATTCCATCTATGGCATGATCTTGATGTATCCCGAGCTTTGCTATTGTAGTTGGATCTTATGATGTTTCTTCCCCTCTACTATCTTGTGATGAATTGAGTTTCCCCTTTGAAGTTATCTTATCGGATTGAGTCTTTTATGAGAACACTTGATGTATGTCTTGCCGTGATTATCTGTGGTGACAATGGGATATCATGTGCCACATGATGTATGTTTTGGTGATCAACTTGCGGGTTTCATGACATTGGAAACCTATGCATAGGGGTTGGCACACGTTCTTGACTCTCCGATAGAAACTTTGGAGCACTCTTTGAAGTACTTTGTGTTGGTTGGATGAATCTGAGTTTGTGTGATGCATATCGTATAATCATGCCCACGGATACTTGAGGTGACAATGGAGTATCTAGGTGACATTATGGTTTTGGTTGATTTGTATCTTAAGGTGTTATTCTAGTACGAACTCTTTTATAGATTGATCCGAAAGAATAACTTTGAGGTGGTTTCGTACCCTACCATAATCTCTACGTTTGTTCTCCGCTATTAGTGGCTTCGGAGTGACTCTTTGTTGCATGTTGAGGGCTTGTTATAATATTTATCTATGTTATCATTGTTGAGAGAACTTGCACTAGTGAAAGTATGAACCCTAGGCCTTGTTTCCTATCATTGCAATACCGTCTACGCGCACTTTTATCATTAGTTACCTTGCTGTTTTTATTATTTCAGATTACAAATACCTATATCTACCATCCATATTGCACTTGTATCACCATCTCTTCGCCGAACTAGTGCACCTATACAACTTGCCATTGTATTGGGTGTGTTGGGGACACAAGAGACTTTTTGTTATTTGGTTGCAGGGTTGCTTGAGAGATACCATCTTCATCCTACGCCTCCTACGGATTGATAAACCTTAGGTCATCCACTAAATTTGCTACTGTCCTACAAACGTGTGCACTTGCAGGCCCAACAACGTCTACAAGAAGAAGATTGTGTAGTAGACATCAGACTCTTCTTGAGCCAATTCCTGAGGCAATTCCTGAGCCAATTGAGCCAACTCATGAGCCTATTCCTAAACCCACTACGAAGAAGAGGGGCGTTCTATTTCTCAGTCCTGAAAATATGCAAGAGGCAAAGAAATCAATGAAAGAAAAAGGTATTAAAGCTTAAGATGTTAAAAATTTACCTCCTATTGAAGAAATACATGGTCTTAATATACCGCCTGTCGAAGAAACACATTGTCTTGATAACCCAGCACATGTAGTAAAGGTAAATTCTCTCTATAGATATGATAAAGTTGAAATCCCTCTACTAAATTTCATAGCCCATGCTTAGATGAATTTGATGACTTTATGGCTAGGCAAGAAAGTTTTAATGCTTATGTTGGTAGAGAATTAAACAATAATGCTTTCGAGATAGGACACTTGAGTGATTATATGGCTAGAGTTAAAGGTGAACTTAAACTCAATAGAAAATATGCTTCTATGGTTACCATTCAAGCTGAGCAAGTACTTAAAGCTCAAAGTGATTTGCTCGATGAATTAAATAATAAACATGACTTTGTTGTTAGAGTGGCTACTAGAACCGGTAGAATGACTCAGGAACCTTTGTATCCTGAAGGCCACCCTAAGAGAATCGAGCAAGATTCTCAGAGAAATAATTTAGAGGCACCTAGTTCTTCTACAAAGAAGAAAAAGAAAAACGATAGGACTTTGCATGCTTCTAGTGAACCTGTTGTAGACACACCTGAGAATCCCAATGATATTTCTATTTTTGATGCTGAAACACAATCAGGTGATGAACATGAACCTAGTGATAATGTTAATGATAATGTTCATGTTGATGCTCAACCTAGCAAAAATAATGATGCAGAGATTGAACCTGCTGTTGATCTTGATAACCCACAATCAAAGAATCAACGTTATGATAAGAGAGATTTTGTTGCTAGGAAGCACGGTAAAGAAAGAGAGCCCTGGGTTCAGAAACCCATGCCCTATCCTCCTAAACCATCCAAGACAAAGGATGATTAGGATTTTGAGCGCTTTGCTGAAATGATGAGACCTATCTTCTTATGTATGCGCTTGACTGATATGCTTAAGTTAAATCCTTATGCTAAGTATATGAAGGATATCATTACAAATAAAAGAAAGATACCGGAAGCTGAAATTTCCACCATGCTTGCTAATTATACTTTTAAAGGTGGAATACCAAAGAAACTTGGAGATCCAGGGGTACCAACTATACCATGCTCCATTAAAAGAAATTATGTTAAAACTGCTTTATGTGATCTTGGAGCCGGTGATAGTGTTATGCCTCTCTCTTTATATCGTAGACTTGAATTGAATAAGCTGACACCTACTGAAATATCTTTGCAAATGGCTGATAAATCAACTGCTATACATGTCAGTATTTGTGAGGATGTGCCTGTTGTGGTTGCAAATGTCACTATCTTAACAAACTTTGTTATTCTTGATATTCCCAAGGATGATAGTATGTTGATTGTCCTTGGTAGACCCTTTTTGAATACTGCAGGGGCTGTTATTGATTGCAACAAAGGCAATGTCACTTTTCATGTTAATGGTAATGAGCATACGGTACACTTTCCGAGGAAACAATCTCAAGTTCATAGCATCAATTCTATTGGAAAAGTTCCAACTATCATTATTGGAGGTTTTGAATTTCCTCTTCCTACTGTCAAGAAAAAGTATGATATTCTTATTATTGGGGATGTTCATATCCCCGTTGAGGTAACTTAGTGTTATTCGAAATTTCTTCGGTTCCGTGTTATTCGAAATGAGTTTGTTAACAAGACTTGATCAACCTTGTTAGTGGATTCATTTTGATGATCATGAGATAGATGAAACTAGAAGGAACAACCTTTTGTACCCTCTTTCTACTTTCTGTTATTTAGAATAAATAAAGCAAAAATAGTATTATCTGTCTATTTTCTGAATTATCCGTGCGATAAAAAATATCCCGAAAATAAAAGTGCCCCAAATGCCCTGCAAATTTAGTATGATTTTTTATGGAATATTTGAGGATTTTAGGCACTCAAAACATTGCAGGGGGGCAAGCACCTGGCCACGAGGGTGGAGGGTGCGCCCACACCCCCTAGGCGCGCCCCCTGTCTCGTGGGCCCACGGTAGCCCCCCTCCACTTATTCCTGCACCCACACACTCCATCTTCTTCCCAAAAAAATCCCCATCCAGCTCAAGCACGAGTTCTAGCTCACTTTGCTGCGATTTTCGATCTCCTTGCTCAAAGCTCCATTCACAAAACCGTCTTGGGAGATTGTTGCTTGGTATGTGTCTCCTCCATTGATCCAATTAGTTTTTTTTTCTAGTGCTTTATTCTTTGCAATTTTTTACTGCATAGGTGACCCTGTTCTTGAGCTTGCATGTCAAATTTATGAGGTCCGAAGCAATTCTAATGCATGATATAGGCTCTAGGCACTTGTAGGAGTAGTTGCTACCAATCTTGTTTAGTTATATTCACTTTTATTTTGAAGTTACTAAAAATTTCAGAAATTTTTTAGAAAAAGAAATGTCTAGGATAATGTATCAAGGTGGTTCCTCAATAAAGAAAGGACCCAGGCGTGCTATCTGTGAGCAAGACGATGAACCACCAAGGGACGCGGAAGTGCGAGCTTGTGAGTGGCCATCAGACGATTTTTTGGTCAATGCAGGCATCAAGGATGAATTTGACACATATGTGTGTAATGCTAATCTTGAGGACTTCATACAAGATAAGTGTCCTTAGTACTACCAATTGACTGATTCATTTGTGAGAAGGTTTAAATATAAATCTTCACGTAATTCTCAGAGTGTCCTGTTTGATATTTATGATAAATCTTATACCATGGACTTAGAGGATTTTACAACTACTTGCAAACTCCCGCAGTGGGGCAATGTTAATGAACCCCTCAAATCTGAATATAAGGACTTTCTTGCTAGTATTACTATGGGAGAATCTAGGGATATAACACAAGCTACCACAGGGAGCATTCATTTTCCTTCCATACATTATTTTTCTCTCTTCATTGGTAGATGCATTAACGGTAAAGATGAAGCATGTCATATGTGTGTCCCTGATCTTTGTGTCCTCAAGAGTGTTGTGTTAGGTAATAAAGATTACAACTTGGGGGCAATAGTTGCACGTAGGTTGCATAATAACGGTTTATCTGGAGATTTATTTAGAGGGGTTTATGCGACCCGTGTTGCAAATTATCTTGGTATAGCTCCACGTGAGGAGGATGTTGAGTTGCTTCCTGCTTATTTAGATTATGACGCGATGGTCAAACATCATTTTCTTTTGAGGAACGAACAATTCCGCCAGTATCGACTAATCTTTGATAGACGTATCTCTGTCCATGTTACTCTCCCTGCTCCTTTCCTTTTTGATTACCACGCAAAAGGAAGGTATGTTGTTACCAGGGAGGAGGCAGCTGAACACGAGGGGAGAGCGGAGGCGGCTCGCCAACATGTCGTAGCTCAGGATGCATTTGCTGCTGCATCACAGTACGACCACAGTTATAACTACGAATATCAGACAGGCTATCCTTGGCATTAGACCAACTTAGGCCAAAAGCATAAGCCTGGGGGAGTACATATTTCTCACCGACTTTACATTCATGTTCACACATTATTCTAGTTGTCGGTGCTCATACTCTTTCATTGTATCATCCATGCTAGTTTAATTTATTTTTCTAGCTTTCTTCTTGTGTGTTTGATAAACCTTAAGAAAACCAAAAAAAATAGTTAGTTTAGTTTCCATGCTTGTGGTAGTAATGAAATGAAAACCCAAAAAGATTTCTGGTTCTTCTTCTTGCTTGTTGGGAGCTTTCCCGTGTAAATAGTTTTATTTTCTTTTCTTTCCTTTGGGGGTCGAGAGTAGAAGACCATATTGAAAATGTTTAGTGGCTCTCATATGCATGATCGTTTATTTAACTTAGAGCCCATATTACTTTGTCTTCTCTCTTGAGTTGAATGCTTGCAGATTCCATCTTAGTCCAATGCACGTGCACTATTATTATTATACACAATGTTCGGTCATGCAAGTGAAAGGCAATAATGACGATATATGATGGACTGATTGAGATGAGAAAAGCTGGTATGAACTCGATCTCTCTTGTTTTTGTAAATATGATGAGTTCATCATTCCCGATTCATCCTATTATGAAGTAAACATATTTGCAATGACATTTAGAGATTATAGTTGCTTGTGCCATGCTTAATTAGCTATGAGTTATAATGGTTTACCTTGCATGCCAACATGCTATTAAAATTATTATGATGTGGTATGATGGGATGATATCCTCCTTTGCATGAGTTGAGTGACTCGACTTGGCACATGTTCACAAATGTAGTTGAAACAAATCAACATAGCCTTCACGATATTTATGTTCATGGTGGATTATATCCTACTCATGCTTGTACTTGGTGTAAATTAATTTTAATGCATGTTCATGACTGTTGTCGCTCTCTCAGTTGGTCGCTTCCCAGTCTTTTGCTAGCCTTCACCTGTACTAAGCGGGAATACTGCTTGTGCATCCAAACTCCATAAACCCCAAAGTTATTCCATATGAGTCCACCATACCTTCCTATATGCGGTATCTACCTGCCGTTCCAAGTAAATTTGTATGTGCCAAACTCCAAACCATCAAATGAAATTATGTTTTGTATGCTCGAGCAGCTCATGTTTCAACTAGGGTTGTCTGTATCTTCCATGCTAGGTGGGTTATTCTCAATAGGAGTGGGAGTGGACTCCGCTCCTCATTCACGAGAAAATGGCGGTAACCGGGATGCCCAGTCCCATGATCAAAAAGATCAAAGCAAATCAATATAATTAAACAAAACTCCCCCAAGGATGTTGTTAGTTGGAGGCACTCGTTGTTTCGAGCAAGCCATGGATTGATGCTTATTGGTGGTGGGGGAGTATAAACTTTTACCATTCTGTTTGGGAACTGCCTATAATGCATGTAGTATGGAAGATATCGCCATCTCATAGTTGTTGCGTTGACAGTGAAAGTATGCCGCTCAAAATGTTATTCATCTCTATTTTAAAATCGAGCTCTGGCACCTCTACAAATCCCTGCTTCCCTCTGCGAAGGGCCTATCTATTTACTTTTATGTTGAGTCATCATCCCTCTTATTAAAAAGCACTCGTTGGAGAGCACACTGTCATTTGCATTCATTACTATTAGTTTATATTGGGAATGACTTGACTGGATCTCTTTTACCATGAATTACAATGTTTAGTCTGTCCTTGATCTTTAAAGGTGCTCTACATTTATGTTTTGCGGTCTCAGAAAGGGCTAGCGAGATACCATCTTGTTATATCATATTATGATTGTTTTGAGAAAGTGTTGTCATCCGAGTTTTATTATTATTGCTCCCTAGCTGATTATGCCATTGATATGAGTAAACATGAGACCTAAGTGTTATTGTGAATATGGTTAGTTCATAATCTTTGCTGAAAACTTCAATGCTGGCTTTACATATTTACAACAACAAGAGCAAATAGAGTTTGTAAAAGTTTTTCTTTATCACTTTCAGTTTATCAACTGAATTGCTTGAGGACAAGCAAAGGTTTAAGCTTGGGGGAGTTGATACGTCTCCAATGTATCTACTTTTCCAAACACTTTTGCCCTTGTTTTGGACTCTAACTTGCATGATTTGAATGAAACTAACCCGGACTGACGCTGTTTTCAGCAGAACTACCATGGTGTTGTTTATTGTGCAGAAAACAAAAGTTCTCGGAATGACCTAAAAATCCACGGAGATAACTTTCGGAAAATATAAAAAATGCTGGCGAAAGAATCAAGGCCAGGGGGCCCACACCCTGTCCACGAGGGTGGGGGCGCGCCCTCCCCCCTGGGCGCGCCCCCTATCTCGTGGGCCCCCTGATGCTCCACCGACCTCAACTCCAACTCTATATATTCCGTTTCACGGAGAAAAAAGTCAGAGAGAAACTTTCATCATGTTTTACGATACGGAGCCGCCGCCAAGCCCTAATCTCTCTCGGGAGGGCTGGTCTGGAGTCCGTTCGGGGCTCCGTGGAGGGGGATTCATCGCCGTCGTCATCATCAGCCATCCTCCATCACCAATTTCATGATGCTCGCCGCCGTGCGTGAGTAATTCCATCATAGGCTTGCTAGACGGTGATGGGTTGGATGAGATTTACCATGTAATCAAGTTAGTTTTGTTAGGGTTTGATCCCTAGTATCCACTATGTTCTGAGATTGATGTTGCTATGACTTTGCTATGCTTAATGCTTGTCACTAGGGCCTGAGTGCCATGATTTCAGATCTGAACCTATTATGTTTTCATGAATATATATGAGTTCTTGATCCTATCTTGCAAGTCTATAGTCACCTATTATGTGTTATGATCCGACAACCCCGAAGTGACAATAATCTGGATACTTCTCGGTGATGACCGTAGTTTGAGGAGTTCATGTATTCACTATGTGCTAATGCTTTGTTCCGGTTCTCTATTAAAAGGAGGCCTTAATATCCCTTAGTTTCTGCTAGGACTCCGCTGCCACGGGAGGGTAGGACAGAAGATGTCATGCAAGTTCTTTTCCATAAGCACGTATGACTATATTCGGAATACATGCCTACATTACATTAATGAACTGGAGCTAGTTCTGTGTCAACCTATGTTATAGCTAAACATGAGGAATCACATCCGACATAATTATCCATCACTGATCCAATGCCTACGAGATTTTCATATATTGTGCTTCGCTTATTTACTTTTCCGTTGCTACTATTACAATTACTACAAAACTGCTATCTTTACTTTTGCCACTATTACCATTACTATCATACTAGTTTGCTACTAAATACTTTGCTGCAGATACTAAGTTATCCTGGTGTGGTTGAATTGACAACTCAACTGCTAATACTTAAGAATATTCTTTGGCTCCCCTTGTGTCGAATCAATAAATTTGGGTTGAATACTCTACCCTCGAAAGCTGTTGCAATCCCCTACACTTGTGGGTTATCAGTGCCCTTTGCCTTATCCTTCTGCTTGGACCAACTCTTCTTGAACTTAGTCAAGTTCTGCACCATGAACACTTGATGCGTGCCTTTCTTAATATCTTGCTCTGCTACCTTAAGGATGCCATGCAATGCAGTGAGCTTCTTATCCATGCCATGCATATGATAGTTCAAGATGAACGTCCCATATCTAGGCGGGAGAGAACCCAGAGCTGCATCTGTAGCCAGCTCATCCAAGAGCGGGAAGCCTAACCGATCCAAAGCTTGCACGTATCCGATCATCTTGATCACGTGCGGGCTCAGTGGATCACCCTCCTTCAGCTTGCAATCCATCAAGGATCGCTAGACGTTGAACCTTTCGGTCCTAGCCTGTGTCTGAAACATTCTCTTAAGACTCTCAATCATATCAGAAGCCTCAACGTGTTCGAAATACTGTTGCAAATCGGGCTCCATACAAGCCTTCAGACAGCTGATCTTCGTTGATTCATCAACGAGTTTCTGGTAGGCATTGTTGGTTGTGGCATTAGCATTATTGGCAGGTTGCTCTGGAAGTGGATCCTCTAGAACATGTTCCTTTTTATCGTGCTTGAGAACAATTCTCAAATTTCTATACCAGGTGGTAAAGTTTGTTCCATTCAGTTTATCCTTTTCTAGAATTGATTTCAATGCAAAGTTGGGTTGAGCAGGTGGTGCCATTGGTCTACAACAGAAAATATACAACCACTAAGCAATGTGTTTATGTAAATTAATCCAAGCCTTAAATATAAATACTCCCACTGAAGTCGGCATCCCTCCGCAAACTCTCAATGATTCAGGACCCGACTAGCACATGCGACTAGTGAGCTTTAGCATCACTGCTAGACAATATTCCTATCAGGTAAGCAACTCCTTGCTAATCGTATCTCTATACGACTCTTGTCGGTCGGAAAAGTATCTCATACCCCGACCCCCAACCTTCTTTGCCACAAGGCCAAAACCATTTTGATAGCCTTGTCAAGTTAACATGATGCGGTGCATGTCTGTGTCCAACACGAACCCTTCAGTTCATGGACACCTAGTAGCACCCCAATTTTATGAGCCCACCACTAGACGTACTTGAAGTGCGAAGGTGCAACATCGGGAATTGCAAATTTCTTGATATTAACGAGGGATCTTTCTATCATTCAAACATGCATAGAAAACAAGAAGCATAACAGTCACAAATAAACATATATTGTGAAATAGTATGGATCTTTCATGGATGTTCTTCTAGGTCGGCTCCGACTCTGATGATCTAGGAACTCCATCTTGTTTGTCAAGCCGGGACGCCAAGCCACCAACCTGATATCTACTATCCAACTACTACAACTAGTAATGAATTTTACATAGAGTCACAAGTCAACACGCAGGTCATTATACATTACAATGATAGCACTTTGGCTCCTGCCAACTGACAAACATGACACACAAGACATGTATAAATTACACACATGCATCACATACACATGAGCCATACTATTCACATCAAACCTGCAAAACAAAGTTACGCATAGAATCGCATTCTACCGGTTTTTGTGATTGTGAACGAAATACAAGGCGCTAAGCACACGACGGTCCCTCGCAGGTGTGGGCAGCGCCCGACGTTTCCGGAAATCACAGATACATTTGTACTTCGATCACGCCAAATTTTCTGATCTGACCGATCTTATCGATCATCGCGAATCTGATTCAGGTTTATGTTTCACTGTTAACACCGATGGCGGATACCGACTGGTAGGGGTAGGTTGAGACACGACCTCATCAATCCCGATAGATAGAAAACATAGCATAAATGATCCCATGTGCAATTGATCTCATCAACCGTGCACATGGCCGTTCTCATAAACGACAACAGATCTCATCTGCTGCCTCCACATATCTAATATGCATACGATCTGAATCCAAATTCTATAGCAGAGGCCCTGATACCACTATTGGGATCTAAGGTAGGGTGCATCATCTGCAAATTAAAAATTCTAACCGCAGAACAACCACGAACATGCTACGAGAATGGATCACGGATCAATACCACTAGGCACGCAGTGCCGTGCAGCGGAAGTAGAGTTGGGGCAGCGCGTCCAGAGTCGTCTCCTCCTTGTTGGATCTCCCTTGAATAGTCGGTCGTCAGATCCCACATACAAGTTCGCCGGAGCGGTGCAGGTGCACCGCCTATAACGGTATCGACGCGTGCAGGAGGAACACATGCGGTGGACTGCTAGGTCCGATCACATAGTCGGCGGCGAGTGGAGGTGGCTATTCACAACACATGCAAACCCTAGTGACAATGTTGAAGCGATTAACCAAATGAGTGTGCCTCACCCCCACTTTATATAGGCGTCCGTCACGTGCTCAATGCTTTGGCCTCGCATGGACCCTAAAGCCCAAAATTCGTTTCGGCCTGGATCCGAGTCTGAGTAGGATCACTTCTGACTCGTGGAGTCGGACCAGGCCTCATAGGTTCCTTCCCTTAAGCACGCGACCCCTTAGGTTCTTGTTCACTTGGTCGCGAGTCAGATCACATCCGACTCGGCTAGTCGGCAGCGGCCTCTAGCAAAGCATGCCGACTCCAAGTGTCCGATGAAGCTGGTTAGGCGAACCTGTACATCACACATCTGTTCCCTTTGCCACACGATATATGTTGTCGGGCTCAAGGCGAGTCTGTCATCCTTGTGCTAGCCTGACCTCTTTCTTGTTCTAGTGGTGCCGACCACAAACCAGATTATCTCATAATCCTAATCGCATAGCCATAATTATGTTGGTTGGATCACACGAGGGGCCCAGAGTATATCTCTCCTGATCGGAGGGACAAATCCCATCTTGCTCGACCATGTTTCGCAGCATGGGTCTGGACAAGCCCGAAACCTACCTTTGTAACTACTGAGTCACGGAGTAGCGCCTGGTCGGCCCAGAGCAGGTCTGTCACCATCCCAAGTGCATGAGCCAGCTCAGGTCTAAGGACAAAGAACGTATGTTGTACTAGAGACTCATAAATGACATATCGCTGCGTCTCATATACGGGTCTGTCCGACTCGGACCTTATCTCCACTCTGATCCGACTATGTCGGATCTGACTAGATCCTTCCGAGTCCATATTATCCGGTTAGCATCCAATGCTCCATGGCTAGTGGGACTATGCTAGTCTAGTCGGTTGCGCGTCCATGCAACCCTTTCGACTAGGGACCTTTTAGGACAGTCATCATACAATGTATAGGCACACAAACAAGTCACGTACTTGTTGATACACATCATTGATAACATCCAAGGACTATCTTTATTCATAAACACATAGGAAATATCATCACACATGATTCCCTCTAGGGCATATATCCAATAGGAAGAAGAAGGAGGGGGGCTCTCCCTCGGTGGCGCCGGAGTGCCATTGGGGCAAGGATCATGATGGCGATCTACATCAAAAACCTTACTACCGTCAACACCAACTTCCTCCCCCTCTATGCAGCGGTGTAACCTCTCTATTCCCGCTGCAATTCTCTACTTAAACATGGTTCTCAACACTATATATTATTATCCAATGGTATGTTGTTATCCTATGATGTTTGAGTAGATCTATTTTGTCCTATGGGCTGATTAATGATCGTGATTGGTTTGAGTTGTATATTTTTTTGGTGCTATCCTATGGTGCCCTCCATGTCGCACAAACACGAGGGATCCCCGCTGTAGGGTATTGCAATACGTTCATGATTCGCTTATGGTGGGTGGTTAGAGTGACAGAAGCTTATGACCGAGTAAGGGGTTGTTGCCTATGGGAGTAAAGAGGACTTGATACTTAATGTTATGGTTGAGTTTTACCTTAATGATCTTTAGTAGTTGCGGATTCTTGTTAGAGTTTCATCATAAGTGTATATTATCCAAGTACGGAAAGTATGTTAGCTCATGCCTCTCCCTCATATAAAATTGCAATAATGATTATCGGTTTAGTTATCGATCGCCTAGGGACATATAACTTTCTTGTGTGACAAAAGCTATCTACTTTTATTATCTTGCAATTTATCGGTAGTTTTATTCTCGCAAAGTACTTCTAGTTTTATTCTTGTTCTTGGTAAAGCAAACGTTAAGTGTGCATAGAGTTCTATAAGTGGTTGATAGAACTTCACGGAATATTTGTTCAATCGTTAGCTCCTCATTGGGTTCAACACTCTTATTTATCCAAAAAAAGCTACAAACGATCCCATATACTTGTGGGTTATCAT
>NC_041381.1:223210178-223266744 GCF_002162155.2 Triticum dicoccoides | reverse complement strand
CGGGGTACATCACTTGCCCAGTCCTTGTACTAGCCGATGGTGGCAGCATCCACGGGCGTCGTTTCCTCCGTCATGATGTTCGCACTCCTTTTGTGGCGGTACGGCTGAAAACATGATCTGTGGGATCAGAAGGTGGCGGCTATTCATGGTCGTGCCATTTTTAGAGGCGCCGTCTTGGAGCCCTCGCTTCAACGTTAACCGACTCACCTCTCCTTAGTGGAGCCTCATGGTGGTCTCCGTCGACTTCAAACGGTTCTTCTTCACTCATTTGTAGTTTTCTTGGTAGTCGTTGGGGTGGTGTAGCGATGCCCAACACCGTTGTATCTTGCCTTGGGTGTGTTGTGTGCGGTGATGACGTGTGTTTGTATCGATGTGTGTGCTGGGCAGTGCTCTAAAAGCAAGGTATTACCCATTGGGCAGGCTGGATGACACGGTTTTTACAGGGAATGCGTCGTCGTCATGGCAAGCGATCAGTTATGGTTTGGATCTTTTGAAGAAGGGTCTAGTTTGGAGAGTTGGCAATTGCAGAAGTATTCGAGTATGGAGAGATAATTGGATCCCTAGGACTTTCTCTTATAGACTAATTTCCCCGCAGGGAAGATGTCGTGTTCATTTCGTGGCAGACTTGTTAAAGCAGAACGGTTCCTGGAACTATGAACTTCTGAATGAATATTTTGTTGATGCTGATGTACAAGAAATAGCGAAGATCAGAGCATCCCCGAGGATGGAGGATGATGCGATAACATGGGGGCCAGGTAAATATGGCATATTCACTGTTAAATCGGCATATAATCTGGCATTTGGGGAAGCGCACCGGGCCACTGATGTATCCTCTAGTTCGTCGCCGTCAGGACACAGGAAGTGTTGGGATCTTATTTGGAAAAGTTGGGCGCCGCCATCGGTGCATAACTTTGCATGGAGGCTAGCCACTGATTCACTCCCTACTTGGCAACGGAAACACAAAATAGGACCGGAGGTAGGGAGCAGGTGTCCGGTGTGTGGGATGGAGGAAGAAGACAACTTTCACCCTTTTGTTAACTATCAGTTTGGAAGGGACCTGTACCTCGCCATGTCCAAGGTTTGGAAGATTTAGGAGATAGACTCTCTACAGCGTAATGGGAGGGAGTGGCTTCTTCATGTGCTAGGGCCATTAAACGACGTGGGGTGAATGATGATCATGATGATATTTTGGAGGAGTTGGTTTGTCATGAATGAGGTGGTGCATTGCAAACCTGCATCACATATGGAGGCGTCTGTTCGGTTCTTGCGAAGCTATGTTGATTCTTTAATCGATATCAAGTTACATCGGCATGCAGAGCCAGTGAAGGGAAAATCTCCCATTGTGTATGAGAAACCGGCGCCAGCTGATACTGGCAATAGTGAGCAAAAAGAGAGAAGATGGAGGCCACCGGAGCTGGGGTGGAACAAACTGAACACGGACGGGTCTTTTGATGCGGCTGGTAATGCCGGGGCTGGAATGATCTTATGTGATCACCGCGGGACCATTAATTTCTCAGCATGCAGGATCTTGTATTCCTGTAGAGATGCATTGGAGGCGAAGCTCTGCGCATGCATGGACGGGCTCTCATTGGCTATTCAACGTAGCGACCTTCCTATAGTGCTAGAAATGGATTCTCTTGAGGCAGTGAACATGATTTCATGTGACGATATTGATCGCTCTATCTACGCTTCTATCATTAAGGAGATTAAGTACTTATTATCACTTAGACAAACTTGTATTTCTCATATTGGTAGGTCCCAAAATAAGGCTAGTGATATATTAGCAGTGTTTGCTAGATCCCAAGGTAGGACCATGACCTGGCTAGGGGCTGGTCCGGATGAATTGTTGGCGATTGCCTCTGATGATTGTACGGAGATCTTGATTGAGTAATGAAAGTATTTACCCCGCAAAAAAAGGGGGACGATATTCTTTTACGGTATATTCTTAGCAATCACATGGAAATACACAGCAGAGATCACTATCATTCAATGGAAGCAGTAAAGCTCAAGCCGTCCAAACTGCCAGGCTTAATTCAGTCTTTGGTGTTATTCACTGTCCCAGAAAAGTACCTTTCCAATTGGGTCATTGCATGCATCATCTCTCCGACAATTAGCATTTGGCCGACATTACAATATGGATCGTCCATATCATTTCATTTATTATTAAAGTGCTCGCCTATTTAATTAAATTAAGCAACACTAGGACATAGTGTAGATAATCTTTTATATTAATTTGTTGGTAAAAGATGCGGAAAGTCACTTTGGCACAGGGTAGTATATGCCAATGGTAAAATTATTTCAAAATATCAAAAAAATCCGGACAAAAACTCGGTGCGTACATCTTGACATTCTATGTGCGCACGTCCAGTTTCACGGAAAACCTGCCTTTTTTGGCATGTGTAAAAAAGACAAAAATATGTCTCGTGAAAAGCCCTTCTTAAATATTGTTTTTTCACACGCGACACAGAAATTGTCGGTTTATGCGAAACAACTTTTGGGAGCATGTAGAATGTTAAGATGTACGCACAAAACTTTTTGTCAAAATTTTGTTACATTTCGAAATACATGTAAAACACATGTTAAAAACCAGGAGCATATGCTCCCGGGTGCGAAAACGCCCCTCTCAAAAAATAAATCTTTACAAGAAATGTGTTCTAAGTTTGCGATGTTGCTAACTGTAGGAGGCGGTGCTTTCTGCTTTATAGTGGACATGCTTTCGTACCTGATGATTAAAATGTGTTTTTGAGAGATACTCCATTTTGCAATGGAGACCATTATTACTTGTGATGTAAAAAAACCTTTTAGGTTAAGAGCATGCCCAATGGTTAGCCTCAGAGGTGATGCTTCGCAGGCCAGCTAGGATCGGATGCCAGTGTGGCATTAAAGGGGTAGCTTGCAGAGCACAGGGGGATCCTACAGAGGAGACCGCTTCTTCAAACAAAAAAGCAAGAAAAGCTAACAAAGGGAGAGAGAGAAGATGGGGACCGCTGGTAGGATAGATTAGAGAGATAGAGAGATAGATAGATAGAGAGAGAGAGTGCATGAGTGGACCCGAACGAGATGGTGGCCTTACTTCATTGCATTGGGGGATTGAAAATCAAACTGGATGCCTCAATTATTTTTGCCTACGGGCAGGGCTAGGGTAGCAACAAGGTACTGCCCCCGTTGTACATGCCCTAAGAGCTCGTCGACCAGGACATGCTAACAAGTGTGCATTGCGTCCAAAGCAATCCTGAGTTGGTCACTCCTGGACCACACATAAACAGCTACACTAGTATTTTGTTTCGAATCAAACCCCACTAAATTAATGCCTGATAGAAAGGTGGTCATAAATCCATTATTATACTAACTCAGTTGAAGGAATGCACTTAATCCTTTCTCTCCTCTCTATTTTTTTTACTTGGTCGGTTGTGACAGCTGAGTTCTCTTTTCTCTCAAACAAACAAACAAAACATCATCAAAATAATGTTCAAATGTGGCGTGTTTAAGCCTAACTAGGTGACACGACAAGAGAGAGTAATTATTTTGGGAACAACTTCAACCTTTTTTTTTGGGGTCAACCAACATATGCATGTGTGTAAATATAGTGCGTGGAAACGATTTGAGAAAGGATGCAAAGAATAGTAGTTACATTTGAATGAGGAAGGCGACATGACTCACCGTCCATGTACACACTGCTCAAATCTTTCTATTTTTCCCTCAATCTGCTTAATTATACACATCCACCTCTGCTACCCCATACTTTTTTTAGCTTTTCAAGCACTACCATCATAGTTGGCGTGTCCCTCGGCCCACCTGCGGGCAACCAATTTTTGGCTGTACAGGACCTGTACCAACATTCTAAGCCTAACTAAATGCTCGCTAGATCCTATTCGCGCCTATAGCGCCGGTAATTCCACCAAATCCTATTTGGCGCCTTTTGCGCCCGATACAGCTGTTTCAGCCAACGGGAGCACACCCTGCCTCTTTACGTTCGCTACTAACGGGCCGGCCCAACTTCATGTTTGCTATGTGTTTTCATAACGCAAAAAACGGCGCCCGAGGGAGATTTGAACCTACAACCTCCCGCTTCGTGAGACGTCGCAACAACCACCGCGATACCAAGCCTGCTGTGATATGTCATATCTTTTTCGTACTTTCTTCTTTCATCTTTCCATTTTCAATTTCCTTTTTCCCTTTTTCCAAATTTTCTTTTTCAAATTCAAGATTTTCTTTCTTCATGTTTTTTTCTAAAAGTAAATGAACTTTTTGTTTTACAAATTCAATGACTTTTTCCATAATCGATGAATGTTTATCAAATTCGATGAACTTTTTTTCATCTTTGATGAATTTTTTTCCAGCCTGACGAATTTTTTTTCAACCTTGATGAACTTTTCAAATCTAATGAACTTTTTTGCAAATTTTGAGGAACTTTTTTCAAATTCGGCAAACTTTTTTTCAAATCCAGTGAACTTTTTTCAAATCCGATGAACAATTTTCAAATCCGATGAACTTTTTTTTCAAATTCAATGAACTTTTTCAATTTTTGTGTTCAAAACATGATTAAAACTTTTAGAACTGATGAACTTTTTCAAATTCATAATTTTTTTAGATCCATGTGTTTTCCAGTTTTGTGAACGAAGGGACAAACAGCAAAGAAAAAACTAACAATGAACGAACAAACCTACATGGAAGGAGCGAGCGATCGAAAAATGGAAGGTCTGAGCGTGCTAGCTGGGCCGGCCCACGCGAGGCTGCTACGTAAGCGCCCGCTAAGGAAACGGGGGCCTAAGGCACTCTAGAGGAGGTGTCGGAAATTCCTATTTAACGCTACAACCGCCGGTATCTTCTGTTTTCTTAAACCAACGTGCAGCTTACGCGTCTAGTTGGGCTGGCCCATATTTCCTTTTTTCCGCTAACTTCAAAATAAGTTGCAGCGATGGCGGTTCGAACTCATGACCTTGAGGGTCGCACGGAACATCACCAACCACTCAGCCACCTTCACACTCGTTGGTTATATCCTCTTTTTTTTCTTTCTATTCTGGCTCAAGTTCGTTGTGAATAGAGATTTCATTTTCTTTTCTTTTTCCTTTATCTCTTTCTTGTTTGTATTTTTGTTTTTTTCCTTCTTTTTCTATTTCTTTACCTTTTTCCAAAAACACACAAACTTTTAAAATTCAATGAACTTTTTCTTCAAACCGGTGAACTCTTTTTCCAAATTTGTTGATATTTTTAAAATTCACTGAACTATTTTCAAATTCTATGGACTATTTTGAAATTCTATGAAAATTTTCAAATTTGGTGAACTTTTTACAATTTTGATGAACTTTTACTATATTGATGATTTTTTTTCAAATTCGATGAACTCTTTTACAATTTCCATGAAAATTTTCAAATAGACGAGTTTCTTAAAAAAAATTGATGAACTTTTTCTAAATCGAACTCTTTCAAAATCGATGAACGTTTTTCAAAATCAGTGGACTATTTTCTAAAATCTGCTGAACTTTTTTATTCAAAATTGATGAACCATTTTTAAATTGGTGAACTTTTTGTTCAAAATATGTCAACTATCCCCAAAATCGATGAACTTTTCCAAATTTGTGAACTTTCTTCGAAATTTCATGAAGTTTATCATAAATTTTGCGAACTTTTTTCAAATCCGTGAAGTTTTCTCAAATTCATGAATTTTTTAGTTGGTACGAACCTTTTCTATTTTATGAACTTTCTTCAAATTCACATTTTTTATATTGTGCATTCTTTTTTCTTTTTTTCTTTTTATCATACAATAATACACATAATAGGTTGGGTTTGTAATAAGAAAAGTTTGTCCTCCAAATAAACAGCAAAGAGACTTCGGCCTAGTGGCTGCGGTAGAAAGTTTGGGTAGAGGAGGTTAGAGATCGATTCCTGGCTCTGCCATATTTGAGCATTTTTTGCGATAGGCCAACCTTCCTCGCGCCCCGCTGCGTTTACTAGGCCAGCCTGCAACACTACCATGCGAGTATCGCTAGCGGGCGCCTACAACTCCGACTAGGAGCTCCCTGTGGCGCCCGTCAAAGGGGAATTTCCTATTCACCGCACGTTGTGGCAAACTGTCGAGGTTTGGCACAGGGAGATCGAGGGATCATGGAACCGGTTCCAAGGATTTCCTGATCCCATTTTTTCTTGTTCTGTTTTTTTGTTTTTCCTTTTTTTTCCTTTTTTCCTTTTTCCCGTTTTTTTTCTTTTTTCTCCTTTTTCCCTTTTTTGTTTATTTTTATTTTGTTTCTATTTCATTTTTGTCACTTTCCTTTCTTTTTAATTTTTCATTTCCAATTTTTTTTCTTTTTATTTTTCTTTTAATTTTTTAAAATCATTGATTGTTTTGTTCATAAATCCAAAAAAATCTAGGATTTTCAATTTTGTGTACTTTTTAATAAATGTTCACAATTTGAAAAAATGTCCCCATTATAAAAAATTGTTCACAAGTTTAAAAAAATGTACTTATTTCCAAAATTGTCCTGGAAACACCATTTTTCAGCTGTTAAAATATTGTTAGCAATATTTCAAAAAATGATCGTTATTCAAAAAAATTTGGGTACCTTTTTCTTCAAAATGTTCACAACATTTTGAAAATTGTTCGAAATTTTTAAAAAATGTTCCTGCTTTAAAAATTGGTCCTACTTTCAGTAAAATGTCCCTGCTTCCAAAAATGTTCCTACTTTCAAAAAACGCTCCTGGTTTCAAAAAAATGTTTATGTTACCATTTTGTAGGAGTTTAAAAAATTCTTCGTATTTTTGAAAAACTGTTCGTGGTTTCAAATTTTTTTAGTGTTTTTCAAAAATAGTTCGGAAGGTTTTAAAAATTATTCAGAGCCTCAAAAAAAATTCTCGTTTTCAAAAATTGTTTACAAATTTTAAAATATGTTAGATTTCTCATATAATTGATCATAATTTTGAGAAATGTTCCTTTTTCAATATTTGTTACTTTTTTAAAACAAAGCTTACATTTTTTTACAAAATTGTTCCTAATTTTGAAAAATGTTTTCGTTTGCAATTTCTTTCCTTTTTTTGCAAGAAAATATCTAAGAATCCCAAATAATGTTTGTGTTTTTATAAAATGTTCGAGTTTTCAAAATTTTGTTCACAATTTTGAAATGTTCTCGTTTAAAAAAATATTAGCTTTTTCCAAAAGAAATCATGTTTGAAATTTCAAAAATGCTTAAATTGACTGTAGCTTACAGGTCATATACAATGGGCTGCAATTTTCTACACAAATTCCCAGGAATTATAGTGGCTAGCAACCTGGTTCCTTATCAGGAGGTGATCGTTTTGATCCCCCAGTGGAACTTTAGTTTTTGGGATTTTTTTTAGAAAATTTTAAGTTTTATCGTTGCCGTTTGTTTCTTCTAGGGTTGCACTGCACATTTTAGCACAAGAGCATGTTGGTCACTGTGGTTAGCGCAACGCGCGCATCATCGGGAAGTTATGGGTTCGAATCAGCGGGAGCGTGGTTCTTTTTTTGCATTTTTCATCTCGCGAAAACCAATTGGGCCGGCCCAAGTGTGCTACGCCTGTGTGAACCCTCGACTCTTTGACACAAGCAGCGTCACACCCATGTCTCCCTAGCTAGATTTAGTGGGCCTGGCCCATCTACGCACACACACACACGTAATGTTTGTGTGAAGCTCCCAACTGGTTTTGGGAAGCTTCTAGAAACTTTCGATCTGGTTTCTTTTGATGATTCTAGATATTTCGGTCTGGTTTCTTTTGATGTTTCTTTCTTTTTTTGGTTTTATCTTTTCTTCATCTAGTTTTTCCCTTAATCTTTTTCCTTCAAATGCATGAATTTTTTGCAATTCATGAACTTTCTCAAATTTGCGAACTTTTTTCAATTTGGAATCTTTTTCAAATTCAAGATTTTTTTAAAAATTACGACATTTTTCTAAAACACAAGATATTTCTAATTTTATCTTTTCTTCATCTAGTTTTTCCCTTAATCTTTTTCCTTCAAATGCATGAATTTTTTGCAATTCATGAACTTTCTCAAATTTGCGAACTTTTTTCAATTTGGAATCTTTTTCAAATTCAAGATTTTTTAAAAAATTATGACATTTTTCTAAAACACAAGATATTTCTAATATTTGTGAAAAAAATCTAATTTGTTGATTTCTACACTTAAAATAAACGAACATTTTAAATTGTGTTAAAATTTTCAAATTTGTGCATTTTTAAAAAAATGATGAACATTTTTTAAATTTGTGATATTTTATTTATTTTTCAAACTCTTTTCAAATTCATGAACTATTTCTTAGTTTCTGTGATTTTTTTAATTAGCGAACTTTTTAGATTTTAAAACTTTTATTTCATGAATTTTTTAAGATTCATGAGTTTTTCAAATATATGAACCTTTATTCAGATTTGTGAATTTTTTTCTCGAAAGTATTAACTTTTTTTTCATGATTATTTTTAAAATCTAAGCCTTTTCTGAAAAGTCATTGGTCAACATGAGCATTGTCAACGGTCAATAGCGGCCAGTCAAACTGGGAACCGACCAAACGGAGTGAACCAAGGAGATAAAAAACCAGGCAATTCAGATTTATTATAACAAAGCCATCCGGGAATGAAGCAAGCGCTCGAAACGCTATATTGGCCTAGCCTACACGAGGGCAGTGAGTGAGCGCCAGTTCCCCAACTGGCGCATAAGCCGCCACCTAGGAGCAGTCCTAGTGCTCCATCCACTTAGGAGCCTCGTCGGCTAGTTCCTATTCAACACTTATGGCACAAGATATAGGATATTCTATCAACTGGTTCCCACGCCTGAATTAGTCGATCATAGTAGTGGGAGGCCCATCTTTCATGCACGAACACATGCTATTTTTAGGAAGCTTCTGGAAGCTACCCAGCCAGTTATAGGAAGCTTCTACAAGTTTCAAACCTGGTTTTTCTTTTTTGTTTCTGGTTTTCTGGATTAGGTCTTTGTCCCTTTTTTACTTATTTCTTTTCTGTTTTTTTCTTTCAATTTTATTTTCTTTTTTAAAATGCATGGACTTTTTCAAATTTTCAAATTCATGAATATTTTCAATTGCAATTTTTAATGATTTTTTGCTTGAATTTCATGATTATTTTTCAAATTTCCTGGACCTTTTTATCAATTTACTAGAATTTTTGAAATTCGTAAACTTTTTCCAAATTTAGTTAACTTTTAAAAATCCATGCACATTTTTCCAAAATTAAGAAATATTTTAAAATTAAAGATATTTTTAAATTTTGTGAACTTTTCCCAATTATTGAACTTTTTGAAAATTTGAACCTTTTCATATTTATGATTATTTTCGTAGTTTTCGAAGTTGAATGGTCAGCCGGGTTTATGAACTTTTTTCAAAACTACCAAATTTTTCGAATTTGTGTTTTATTATTATTATTTCATAGTACGAGATATGAGTACAGTAAGAACGACGAACGAAAAAAACTAACCTGGCGAGCAACCGAGAGGCCAAAGAGAGAATTGGGCCACTTGCGTCCCTTTTCAGCACCTGGAGAGCCGAATAGGAGGTCTCACGGCAGCAGCAATATGTAGAGATCAATTCGGTGCTTATATGGGCTCTTCACTTGTGGTGTTTGGAGGTGTAACTGACACTACTCGCTTGGAAACTTTTGCTTGCTAGGAATCTATGACTCTAGCTGATGATCTTGGTCTAGTTATCATCCAATTTGCCTAAGACTATCAAGGAGTGGTTAATGACATTCTTCGATGGCCGTCATGGTGCGGCCATCTTGGAGATTGCATGTTGTATGACTGGTTTTTATTCA
Organism: Triticum dicoccoides; assembly: GCF_002162155.2. Lineage (NCBI taxonomy): Eukaryota > Viridiplantae > Streptophyta > Magnoliopsida > Poales > Poaceae > Triticum > Triticum dicoccoides. The sequence goes on along the minus strand of NC_041381.1, from coordinate 223,256,973 downwards.
TTCAAGTTTGTCCATGAATGAAGAAACTTCAGCACTGAAGCTTATAATCTTGCCAAGCTTATCTGTATGTTAGACTAGCACATATGCATGTGCGTTGCAACGGAAGAAAAAAGTTGACGTGCATTGAAATTTAAACAAATATGCACTCTAAAAACCAATCAACTGCATCCTTCAACATTTAAGTAAAAGTACATTTGGATTCCAAATGTTGCATTTTATTAATTATTTTACTTCGCAAATACTCCCTCTATAAAGTAATATAAGACTTTTTATCTAAAAAGTTTATATTACTGTACAGAGCTAGGGAGTAAAAGATAAAATTAATCATCACATGTCTAAAGCATAGGTCGAATCTGGTCATCCGATGTGTATGTTATTAGAAAGATAACTAGCAAAAGAGAAATGTGTACTCTTTTTGGCGTCCTTGACAAGCGTATGCAATTAGAGGCGAGAAGGTTTGTGAAAACACACCGGTGGTTGTCCCTGAGGCAGGTCAGGTCAAATTAAAATGTGATGAAAGGTCATCTGCGATCTAAACAGTGTCGCCTGGTGGCCTGGTGGCGTGGAGGCCAAGTCTTCGTCAACTCGGACCGCCATCCATCAGGAACCCCTGTACCCTACAGTAAACCCTATCTCTACCAGCAATTTTTAGTGCTTGAGATTGTTATTGTCCTTCAGTCTTCCTATCAGTATTGCTTAAATTGCCAATCACAGACCGTTAGTTGGGTACATGTCCTGCTTGCTGCATGTCATGCAAATTTTTTGCAGCTTTCAGTGTATTGTTGGACTTACATTGGTTATCAAAAACAATTCCATACATGCCAAAGGATGATGCAGAACCAAAGGTCAATAACATCTCCAAATCTTCTTGGCATAACTTTTTTAGGGGAAGGATAGCATTTTATTTCATATATTCCACAACATTACAGTCCAGATCCACCAACACTACTAGATAAGGACGAAGGGGATTTTTCCAGAGCACGTCCCTCCCACGATACTGTGAAATTTTTGCAATTTCATGTGCCACCCTATTGCTATCCGTAATGCCGACCATATCTTTTCCTGTCTCATCCAAAGTCCGTGAATCACCATCATTAAGTATGACAACATAGTTCTTCAGAAAACATACTGAAGATGTGATCGAACATCACCCCTCTCCATCGACTATATTATTAGCAAGTGTCAGGCTCGCCAGAAAAGCATCGGGACCATACTACGCTGCTCTGAAGTGATCATAGCCAGCAGATTTTGCAGCTAGTAGCCTTGAGAAGCAAAACTTTTCTTCAGCCAGGAGATACCATTCTCCTCTAATCTTTGCTCTAAGTGCCCTTGATTTTGTGTAGGTCACTATTGCGTGGTAGCTATCCTCAACCCCGTTGCCGCAAATGTTATAGGTGTTATCATGTTCCAGGGTCCTCTTCCACTTATTTCTTTTTCTCGCCAAATTATCCAAAGTAAGCCTGTACCCAAATATCATCACCTTACTTGGCACATTTGCATTCCAGATTAGCTTCCAAATTTTTTTGTCCCTTTTCTGTGAATTACTGCTACTGCCTTGATCGGTGCTAGTGTGCGCGAGACTGTATCTCCAGACAGTAAATAAACCATGGTTCTCAAAGTGCCATGCTGGAGCATCTGCGATCTCTCCCGATGGTAGCTTGATCTTCTTGGCATAACTGGTTCATCCCATGGCACCAAAGGCCATGTGTGAGCACATCATAGGAGATCTCACTTGTTTTTAACTTTTCCAAATGCATCTCAGCAAGAAAATCAAGCGACTGATCAAATTCCTTTGATATACATAGCCTGAGTATAACAAAGTTGTACCTAGCGTCACATGGAAATTTGCCATTCTTTAACCTTATATTTATCATATTAATAGACATTGCCTCATCTACATGTCTTCAGAATTCCTTGATTAGGACACCAAAACGGGTCTGCCTGTCTTCAGAACTCCTTGATTAGGTACCAAAACTGATGCAAGGTTTGATTGTTGCACTTCTTCTCAGGTTGCTAGAACATGATTTTGCTTCAGAATATCTTCAGAACAAAAGAAGAGCTCAGCTGATTTTAGTCAACTCAATGACTAAACCATGCTTTTGTCCACTACCCTCAATCAGATGAAATATCAGGTAATGCAGAGCACAAGATCTCTAAGCGCTGGACTTCAGATGGGCTCAATAACATGGAGAATTAGTGATTTCTGCAGCTGAAGAACATGCCAAATGAGGACCAGATCAAGGGAAGTAGGAAAACATGGGAGATGAATAGATTACATGGTGGTGAAGTACTCATTCGTACTCGCCGGAGTGGCTGCGCCACCCGTGGCTTGGTTGGTGTCACCCGACGAGCCGGCGGCGTTGCCGTAGGCCTCTTCTCCTTCCTCTGGATGAACAACACCTGCAAGATGAAGAAGGAAATAAGACGAGTATGAATATTTGAGGACTCTGGGCCGCCGCGCCGGATACCCCGTCTCCCGCGCCCGTCCGCCGTCGGCCGGCTCCGGCAAGCTCCTGCCTAGAGGTCATCATCGCTGAACGTGATTCGTTGAAGACCTTAGCGGGAAAAGACGATGCCGAGCTCAAGAAACTCGCAACAGAGCATCAAGGGGCCACCTCCTAAGAAAATGTGGAAAAGGAAGAACTACGACAAGCGACCAAGATAGCCGTCGGTAAGCCATATTTACTAGTGTGTCTTCGGCAGTCAAGCCTTCCCCAAGCCGAGGAAACTTTGGCGTATATCAGGCGCCTTTTTGGACCTCCTGCAATGTGTAGAGGATGCTTGCTGGCACTTCAGTGGGTGTGAAGATGTGGCCAAGAAGAAGTCCTTCCGGATGCAGTTCCAGGCATCGGCATGTCCCCAAGTCCTCTGCGACCAGCTGAAGCAAATGGCAGAACTGCAATGAGCAGCCAAGCCTTCCATGGAGCATCTCTGCAAAGCCGTTTGGCTGAGTGATCCTCTACCAACAAGCTTCTTTGGATTGGTGTATCGCCTCCAAGGGGATAGATCCCAAGTCGAGCTGTGCAAGCAGTCGTCCTACTTGGAAGGTTCTTGGCAGGCCTTTGCGGCCGTTCAAGCTCATTATCCGAAGTTTGATCTAGAGCTGGTTGCTCAGTGGGAGCGTGAAGGAAAGAAGCGGGAGAGGAGGGGTTACCTCAGGGTAGTGATGCCAGCATCTCGGGTGGTCGAGAAGAAATACAAGAAGGAAATGCTTCTAGAGAATCTTGACTATATACTTTCTTAATATCTCCATAGTATGCCGAGATGTATCATGTTGTGGTCCTTGGCATCGTTCAGAGTAGTGCCATTATTGATGGTGTCGCCATTCTTGGTGGCATGTTACTAGCATCGCCATTTCCCGTATTTTTGTTGCGGCGCCCTCTGTGCTGGCGTTTGGGGGGGGGGTCCTTTGCCTCCTTCATCATCTTGGGGGGTATCTACCATCTAGACACATAGGTGAAGGTGGCCACCCACTTGCCAGTATTGGAGGTGTCTAAGGATGATGCACATGTTTTCGGCATCTTCATCCATGTCGAATGCCTCCTCGGAGGCCTAGTCCAATACATCGGTTAAGTCCTCGACTATAGCGACTAGGTGGGTGGAGGGTGGGACAAAATTTCTGCTCCTCTAGGTTTGTCCCCGATCCGATCATAGATCGAGGCTTGATCGTTCGAGATTCCAAGGCTCTGAATCCAATCTATCATCTCGTTCAGGAGCGTGATGTCGACCTTGCCCATCTCTTGACAATAAGCGAGGATCAATTGAAGTTTGCTCGAGGTACCACCTGACATAGCCTCAGAACTTTGGCTGGTCGGGCATGACGCCTGATCCGGCAGTGCAGTGTTCGGATCCAAGCTCAAAGCCAGATCTAAGATGCAAATCATTATGTGATCCTACTACAAGATCAAATCTGGTGCTAAGACGATGGCATTGGTAAGGTCTTCGGGTTGGTCTTACACCCAACCCGAAAAGACAGGTTTGCCATAGGAGTCTGCGGCATACTCAAGATTCCCAAACCTGATCGTGTGACTGATACGTCTCCAACGTATCTATAATTTTTGATTGTTACATGCTATTATTTTATCTGTTTTGGATGTTTAATGGGCTTTAATATGCTCTTTTATATTATTTTTGGGACTAACCTATTAACTGGAGGCCCAGTGCTAGTTTCTATTTTTTTTTCTATTTTAGAGTTTTGCAGAAAAAGAATACCAAACGGAGTCCAAATGGAATGAAACCTTCACGATGATCTTTCTTGGCCCGAAAGCAATCCAGAAGACTTGGAGTCGAAGTCTGTAACTCCACGAGGAGGCCACAAGGCAGGAGGGCGCGCCCAGGGGGTAGGCGCTCCCCCACCCTCGTGGCCCCTCGTAGATCCACCGACATACTTCTTTCGCCTATATATACTCTTATACCCTAGAAACATCAGAGAGAGTCACGAAACCACTTTTCTACCACCGCAACCTTTCGTACCCGTGAGATCCCATCTTGGGGCCTTTTCCGGCGATCTCCCGGAGGGGAAATCGATAACGGAGGGCTTCTACATCAACACCATTGCCTCTCCGGTGAAGCATGAGTAGTTTACCATGGACCTTCGAGTCCATAGTTATTAACTAGATGACTTCTTCTCTTTCTTTGATTCTCAATACAAAGTTCTCGATGTTCTTGGAGATCTATTCGATGTAATACTCTTTTGTGGTGTGTTTACCGAGATCCGATGAATTGTGGATTTATGAACAAGATTATCCATGAGTATTATTTGGTTCTTCTCTGAATTCTTATATGCATTATTTGATATCTTTGCAAGTCTCTTCGAATTATGGGTTTAGTTTGGCATACTAGATTGATCTTTCTTGCAATGGGAGAAGTGCTTACCTTTGGGTTCAATCTTGCGGTGTCCTTTCCGAGTGACAGTAGGGGCGGCAAGGCACATATTGTATTGTTGCCATCGAGGATAAAAAGATGGGGGTTTATATCATATTGCTTTAGTTTATCCCTCTACATCACATCATCTTGCTTAATGTGTTACTCCGTTCTTATGAACTTAATACTCTAGATGCATGCTGGATAGCGGTTGATGTGTGGAGTAATAGTAGTAGATGCAGAATCGTTTCAGTCTACTTGACACGGACGTGATGCCTATATTCATGATCATTGCCTTAGATATCTTCATAACTATGCACTTTTCTATCAATTGCTCGGCAGTAATTTGTTCACCCACCGTAATACATGCTATCTTGAGAGAAGCCACTAGTGAAACCTATGGCCCCCGGGTCTCTTTCCTATTATATTGCATCTCTTTTATTTACATCACATCTCGTTTACTATTTTGCAATCTTTACTTTCCAATCATACAACAAAAATACCAAAAATATTTACTTTACTATCTCTATTAGATCTCACTTTTGCGAGTGACCGTGAAGGGATTGACAACCCCTTTATCGCGTTGGTTGCAAGGTTCTTGATTGTTTGTGCAGGTACTAGGTGACTTGTGCGTTGTCTCCTACTGGATTGATACCTTGGTTCTCAAAACTGAGGGAAATACTTACTCTACTTTGTTGCATCACCCTTTCCTCTCAAGGGAAAAACAACACATGCTCAAGATGTAGCAGTGACCTAGGGAGAGGTTCTTGACCTGGCCGAGGTGACCGGTAAAGTCGGCGTGAAGTACAGTGATGTCGAAGGCAAAGAGCTTACCGTAAAGATCTTCCCACATCCAATGTCGCAGTTGATTCGAAGATGAGCCATCGATCCATTGCGACCACACAACGGGACCTGTATGGGCCATCAATGTCTGTGCTAAAACCGATGGATCATGGGTAGGGGGTCCCAAGTTGGTGGTCTCGGCTAGATGGTAACAGGAGGTAGAGAAATACACGATGTTTACAGAGGTTCGGGTCGTATGAATGAGTTCTAGCTCGCCTCTACAGATTAAAACCCTCATCTTATATAGGGACCGAGGGGTACCTAGGGTTACACATGGTCGGTTATACCTAGAGATAAACATGTTGAACATTTAAATATGCCTTCAAGTATATGCCAAGTCTTCAGAAGATTCCATCTTAAGTACGCCGAGGGCCACAACACCCCATAATCCAGGAGAACGTCGCTTGGCGCGCCCAAAACAGAGTAGTTCATTATTTTTGAAATTGATTTTCAATCCACACAGTTGTTCGAAAAGACATAAAACTAGTTTCATATTTCTAGCCTTTGCCAAATCATGTTCCATGAAAATAATTGTATCATCTGTGTATTGTAGTATAATAGTGTAGACACCCAAGCATCTACAAGATGAGGGATGAACCCACCCACTTGACTGTCCTATTTGGCTCACTCAATGAGAACCGCCAACTTATCAGCAACGATATTGAGCAGGATAGGAGACATCAGATCCCCCTATCTCGGTCCTTTTTGCATCTGGAACTAATGACATGTGTCATCATTTACCTTGACCCCTACACTGCCTTTTTCAAAAAGGATTTGACCCGCTTCCTCCAGGCCGTATCAAAATCCTTCATACGTAAAGCATGTTGCATAATGGCCATTTAACTTTATCGTAGGCCTTCTCAAAGTCCACTTTGAAGACAACTCCATCCATTTTCTTTGAGTGAATTTCATGTAAGGTTTCATGTAGAACAACCACACCCTCCAGGATATGTCGTCTCGGCATGAAAGCCGTCTGAATTGGCTGCACCACACTATGCGCAATACGTGTGAGGCGATTAGTACAAACTTTTGTAAAGATCTTAAGGCTCACATTAAGCAGACATATTGGTGTGAACTACTGTAACGCCCCGGATTCGATGCGCCAGATGTCTTCCAGTTATTTGCCGTCGCTACCATGTCATTTTCTTGCGTGTTGCATTTTGCCATGTCATCATATGCTTTGCATCATCATGTTTTTCAAAACTTCCATCCGTTCGGGTCTCCCAATCCTCTTCCTTTTCTGTTCTGAGCCCAACCACACTCACACGCGCCCCCGGCACGTCTGAAATATTATTTTTATATGTGGCATAAAAATGTTCTCGGAATGGGATGAAACTTGGCGTGCGGTGTTGTTATGTTGTAGATAGACCGCCTGCCAAATTTCATCGCATTCGGAGTCCGTTTGACAGCCCAACCGTTAAACATGTAACCGCAATATAGCAGGTCAAACGTCGGACGTTTTCGGTATCCAAAAACCCGTGCCGGGCTGCCATTCTCTCTCTCTTCTCAGACCAAGGCCTCCTACATAGCCCACCAGCCCACTACCCCCCCTCTCGATCGGACCCGTCGAATCGCGATCGCACGGCTCCGAAACATACCCAAAGCTCCCCTAACCCTAAACCCCTACATATTTAAGCACACCCACTAGTCCATTCTTGGGCTAACCTAGCCTAACCTACCCCTGACTTCCTCCCACCTCGCAGCCGCCGCCACCCTTGAAATCCGCGCCACCAACACCATGCAGCCGACAACGCTGCCGCTCCGCCCGTTTTCCGTGCTGGCCACCTTGTTCGTGCCACTTGGCAGCGTCACACTGGCCGCGCCGCCACCTGCGCGTCGCTCTAGCCAACCACAGCCCTCCACGTCGCCTCCCCAGCGCCCCACTACGCCGTGGCCCGCCAGGCCCATGGGGAGCCCGCCCTGGGCCCGATCCCTGTGCCCGTGCCTCGACCTCCAGATCGGGAGAGGAGCTCCTGATCCAGAGAGCCGCTGCTTGCTTCACGCCCTCCGCCGTCTCACCGGACCTCGCCGGAGACGCTCGCCGGTGATCTCCAGGGTCATGCCCTCCTGCCCTTCTCCTCCTTCCTTCCCCGTGCTTCTCTCTCTCTCCCTCTCACGATCTCTTTGACAATCTGTACCTGCACGCAGAGCAGCCATGGGGGCTGAGATCCACATTCAACCGCCGCCTCGCCGGGGCGCCCCCAACTCCGCCGTGCCCAGATCCGGCAAGCCCGCGCCGTCACGGACCCATTCCCGGCCATCCCGAGCATCGACGGAGCCCCACGACGCCACTGCCACCGGTCTTCTTCCACCCCTCGACCTGGACCACCCTGTCCAGTCTCATTCCAGATCTGAGCCATCCCGCGAACCAAACAGAGCCGATGGATCCACCCGTCCCGTCTAGTTTTTTTCCGCGAGGTGAATTTCTGCCAAGTCCAGAAAATCTTACATTCTCATGCACTGTTCATCATGCCATAACTTCTTGTGTGCTTCCCTGTTTTGTGCATGTAATATAACAAAATGTTCATTATGAGATGCTCTTCATTTCTTTCCATTGAGCCATGCTTGTTTGAGTCCATCTGGATACCCTAATCATCGTTTCAAGAGTGCTACGTGATGTTAACCTGCTGAGACTGTTATAACTTGTTTTGTCATTTTTGTTGCATTTTGTGTGTTCATCTTTTGAGCATGATGCCTACATGTTTTAGGAGCACTTTCATGCCATTTTTACAGTGGTGCAATCCATGTATTTTTGTGAGTCTTGTAGTGAGTGTATCAAGCTCGTGAAGTAGGGTACTTGTTGTTACTGTTTTGCTAGGCTGAGACTGCTATATCAGGTTGCTATGTTTGATTGATGCTACCATCCATTATATGCATAATCTAGAGATGTTCACTAAGGGTGTTTTGGTATACATGTTATGCTCTATCCATCCATGCCCTTGTTTGCATTTATAGCCTACTGTAGCTTGTTGTAATCATGCTCCAAACTTGCTAAATAATGTTGCTGTCAGCCTGTTAACATGAAGTTCAGTATAGCAATGTGTTTTGCTAGTGATCCATGAACCCTATAACTATGCTATTGCCATTTTTAGCTCCTTAAATGTGTCTTCTTACTGTTAGTCACCTTGTCATGCCATGTGTTGCCCTGTGGTGAGTTGTACAAGCTCACCAACATGCCTACTTATCGGTGTTCCTGCCATGTCCTATTATTTTCACTGTCTGAATCTGTCATACTACTTGCCATGTTTGCATGAACGCTACCATGTTTTCTGTTGATCATTGGAATAAGTTCAGTAAGTGAGTCTAGTTTTTTGCCTTTAGTATTAGCATGCCATGCCTTTGATCGCCATGATATCTTGCTGTAACTTGTAGTTTACTTGCTCGAAACATTGCAACCTGATGCTATTCCTGTCATGTCCAGTGAATTTCTGCTAAGTTTGTGAAACTGTTATTATTTGCAATCTTGCCATGTCCTTTTGAGCATGTTCTAGTGATTTCTGGAGATAGCTCAGTGTTCATGTTTTGTCGTGCTTTACCTGTACATCATGTCCATGCCTTCTGTTTTCATGTTGAGGTGTTGTAGCATATTGTTTTGATGCTTGCTAGATGCCTAGTTGCTGTTTTGGACAGCTTGTCCTTCAAACTTGTTTGGAGTGTATGTGTTGCCCCGTTGCTCCCTTTGGAGTGTGCTCTATATGAAACTTGTTTACCTTTACATGTAGCTTCATATTACCTTGTTGCATTCATGTTTTGAGTTTGTTTGCTTGATGTTTGTTTGCCTTTTGCATCAATGCCATATTTAACTTGTTTTGCTCATATCTTCTAGGCCGTAGCTCCGAACTAAACGAACTTTATATGTAACTTGACTAGAATTTCGTGTAAATCATCTTGGTGCATCTTAACTTGCTGTTTAACAACTTGAACATAAGGTTTATTCAGATCTGGACCAATTTCGAAATTTGCATATGAGGACTTGCCGGAATTGTTACATGTTGTTTCCAGCCTCATTTAAACTTGTTTTGATGTGTTGTTCTTGTATGCATCATCTCTTGCCATGAGTAGATGCATGTAGCCTTGTCTTGCATCATGCTTGGTTGTACATCATGTCTTGTCTATGTGTTGTGTGTTTACCTTGTTGTTTGCTTCTTTCCGGTTGTGCCACTTCTCATTAGTTCCTGTTTTGTTGCGATCGCGAGGATCCATTCGTCTACGCTTGGTTCGTCTTCGTGGCTTCATCTTCTTCATGGACTCGTTCTTCTTCTTAGCGGGATTTTAGGCAAGATGACCATCACCTTGGATCTCACTACTATCATTGCTATGCTAGTTGCTTCGTTCTATCGATATGCTGTGCTACCTATCACTTGTTCATCAAGCCTCCCAAATTGCCATGTCAGCCTCTAACCTTTTCACCCTTCCTAGCAAATCATTGCTTGGCTATGTTACCGGTTTGCTCAGCCCCTCTTATAACATTGTTAGTTGCAGGTGAAGTTGAAGATTGCTCCATGATGGATAGGATTATATTGGGATATCACAATATCTCTTATTTAATTAATGCATCTATATACTTGGTAAAGGGTGGAAGGCTCCACCTTATGCCTGGTGTCTTATTACACTCTTGCCGCCCTAGTTTCCGTCATACCGGTGTTATGTTCCTTGATTTTGTGTTCCTTACGCGGTTGGGTGTTATGGGAACCCCTTGACAGTTCGCCTTGAATAAAACTCCTCCAGCAAGGCCCAACCTTGGTTTTAACATTTGCCACCTAAGACTTTTTCCCTTGAGAGTCGTGCTCCTGAGGGTCATCTTATTTTACGCCCCCCCGGGCTAGTACTCGTCGTGAGTGTTGGTCCAACCTGTCAGCCGCCCGGTGGCCACCAGGGGCAACTCTGGGCTGGCCTACAAGAAGTTTGGACAATCTGGTGAGCCTTGAGAATGAGATATCTGCAGCTCCTATCGGGATTTGTCGGCACATTCGGGCGGCTTTGCTGGTCTTGTTTTACCATTATCGAAATGTCTTGTAACTGGGATTCCGAGTCTGATCGGGTCTTCCTGGGAGAAGGAATATCCTTCATTGACCGTGAGAGCTTGTGATGGGCTAAGTTGGGACACCCCTGCAGGGTATAAACTTTCGAAAGCCATGCCCGCGGTTATGTGGTAGATGGGAATTTGTTAATATCCGGTTGTAGAGAACTTGACACTTGACTTAATTAAAACGCATCAACCGCGTGTGTAGCCGTGATGGTCTCTTTTCGGCGGAGTTCGGGAAGTGAACACGGTTTGGGTTATGTTTGAACGTAAGTAGTTTCAGGATCACTTCTTGATCATTGCTAGCTTCACGACCGTTCCATTGCTTCTCTTCTCGCTCTTGTTTGCGTATGTTAGCCACCATATATGCTTAGTCGCTGCTGCAACCTCACCACTTATCCTTTCCATACCCCTTTAAGCTTTGCTAGTCTTGATACCCATGGTAATGGGATTGCTGAGTCCTCGTGGCTCACAGATTACTACAACAACAGTTGCAGGTATAGGTTATGCGATGATCATGACGCGAGAGCGATGTTTACTGATAACCCACAAGTATAGGGGATCGCAACAGTTTTCGAGGGTAGAGTATTCAACCCAAATTTATTGATTCGACACAAGGGGAGCCAAAGAATATTCTCAAGTATTAGCAGCTGAGTTGTCAATTCAACCACACCTGGAAACTTAGTATCTGCAACAAAGTGTTTAGTAGCAAAGTAATATGATAGTGGTGGTAACGGTAACAAAAGTAAAGAAAACAAAAGTAATGTTTTTGGTATTTTGTAGTAATTGTAACAGTAGCAACGGAAAAGTAAATAAGCGAGAACCAGTATATGGAAAACTCGTAGGTACTGGATTAGCGATGGATAATTATGCTGGATGCGGTTCGTCATGTAACAGTCATAACATAGGGTGACACAGAACTAGCTCCAGTTCATCAATGTAATGTAGGCATGTATTCCGTATATAGTCATACGTGCTTATGGAAAAGAACTTGCATGACATCTTTTGTCCTACCCTCCCGTGGCAGCGGGGTCCTATTGGAAACTAAGGGATATTAAGGCCTCCTTTTAATAGAGAACCGGAATAAAGCATTAGCACATAGTGAATACATGAACTCCTCAAACTATGGTCATCACCGGGAGTGGTCCCGATTATTGTCACTTCGGGGTTGCCGGATCATAACACATAGTAGGTGACTATAGACTTGCAAGATAGGATCAAGAACACACATATATTCATGAAAACATAATAGGTTCAGATCTGAAATCATGGCACTCGGGCCCTAGTGACAAGCATTAAGCATAGCAAAGTCATAGCAACATCAATCTCAGAACATAATGGATACTAGGGATCAAACCCTAACAAAACTAACTCGATTACATGATAAATCTCATCCAACCATCACCGTCCAGCAAGCATACGATGGAATTACTCATGCACGGCGGTGAGCATCATGAAATTGGTGATGGAGGATGGTTGATGATGACGACGGCGACAAATCCCCCTCTCCGGAGCCCCGAACGGACTCCAGATCAGCCCTCCCGAGAGAGATTAGGGCTTGGCGGTGGCTCCGTATCGTAAAACGCGATGATTTCTTCTCTCTGATTTTTTTCTCCCCGAAAGCCAATATATGGAGTTGGAGTTGGCGTCAGAGGGCCACCAGGGGGCCCACGAGGTAGGGGGGCGCGCCCAGGGGGGCGCCCCTCACCCTCATGAGCAGGGTGTGGGCCCCCTGGTCTTCATCTTTGGCGAGGATTTTTTATTGTTTTTTCTAAGGTGTTCCGTGGAGTTTCAGGTTATTCCGAGAACTTTTATTTTCTGCACATAAAACAACACCATGGCAATTCTGCTGAAAACAGCGTCAGTCTGGGTTAGTTCCATTCAAATCATACAAGTTAGAGTCCAAAACAAGGGCAAAAGTGTTTGGAAAAGTAGATACGACGGAGACGTATCCACTCCCCCAAGCTTAAACCCTTGCTTGTCCTCAAGCAATTCAGTTGACAAACTGAAAGAGAAAAAAGAAAAACTTTTACAAACTCTGTTTGCTCTTGTTGTTGTAAACATGAAAAGCCAGCATTCAAGTTTCAGCAATTATTATGAACTAACCATACTCACAATAACACGTAGGTCTCACAGTTACTCATATCAATAGCATAATCAGCTAGCGAGCCATAATAATAAAACTCGGATGACAACACTTTCTCAAAATAATCATAACATGATATAACAAAATGGTATCTCGCTAGCCCTTTCTGAGACCGCAAAACATAACTGCAGAGCACCTGTAAAGATCAAGGACTGGCTAAACATTGTAATTCATGGTAAAAGAGATCCAGTCAAGTCATACCCAATATAAACCAATTATAATGAATGCAAACGACACTGTGCTCTCCAGCGGGTGCTTTTTAATAAGAAGGGTGATGACTCAACATAAAAGTAAATAGATAGGCCCTTCACAGAGGGAAGTAGGGATTTGTAGAGGTCCCAGAGCTCGGTTTTGAAATAGAGATAAATTATACTTTGAGCGGCATACTCTCATTGTCAACATAACAACTAAAATACGACGATATTTTCCATGCTAAACAGATTATAGGCGGTTCCCAAACAGAATGGTAAAGTTTATACTCCCCCTCCTCCACAAGCATCAATCCATGGCTTGCTCAAAACAACGAGTGCCTCCAACATTCAATGGGTCCCAGGGGGAGTTTTGTTTGCAGTTATTTTGATTTAGTTTGCATAAAGCATGGGATCAGGCATCCCGGCTACCAGCCATTTTCTCATGAATAAGGAGCGGAGTCCACTCCTCTTGAGAATAACCTGCCTAACACGGAAGATAAGGGCAGCTCTAGTTGACATATGAGCTAATCGAGCATGCAAAACAAAATGTTTATTTGAAGGTTTAGAGTTTGGCACATACAAATTTACTTGGAATGGGAGGTAAATACCGCATATAGGTAGGTATAATGGACTCATATGGAACAACTTTGGGGTTTAAGGAGTTTGGATGCACAAGCAGTATTCCCTCTTAGTACAGGTGAAGGCTAGCAAAAGACTGGGGAGCGACCAGCTGAGAGAGCGACAACAGTCGTAAACATGCATTAAAATTAATTTTACACCGAATACAAACATGAGTAGGATATAATCCACCATGAACATAAATATCATGAAGGCTATGTTGATTTGATTCAACTACATGCGTGAACATGTGCCAAGTCGAGTCACTCAATTCATTTAAAGGAGGATACCATCCCATCATACCACATCATAATCATTCTAATAGCATGTTGGCACGCAAGGTAAACCATTATAACTCATAGCTAATCAAGCATGGCACAAGCAACTATAATCTCTAAATGTCATTGCAAATATGTTTACTTCATAATAGCTGACTCAGGAACGATGAATCATCATATTTACAAAAACAAGAGAGGTCGAGTTCATACCAGCTTTTCTCATCCCAATAAGTCCATCATATATCATCATTATTGCCTTTCACTTGCACGACCGAACGATGTGTATAATAATAATAAGAGTGCACGTGCATTGGACTAAGCTGGAATCTGCAAGCATTCAACTCAAGAGAGAAGACAAGTAGTATGGGCTCTAAGTTAAATAAACAATCATGCATATGAGAGCCACTAAGCATTTTCAATATGGTCTTCTCGACCCCCAAAGAAAGGAAAAGAAATAAAAACTATTTACACGGGAAAGCTCCCAACAAGCAAAAGAAGAACGAGAAATATTTTTGGGTTTTCATTTTAATTACTACAGCAAAGAAATAATTTTTTTTGGTTTTTTCTTAAGGTTTATTAAACACACAAGAAGAAAGTAGGAAAAAGAAAATAAACTAGCATGGATATTACAGTGAAAGAGTATGAGCACCGACATCTAGCAATGAGTGTGTGTGAACATGAATGTAATGTCGGTGGGAAATACGTACTCCCCCAAGCTTAGGCTTTTGGCCTAAGTTGGTCTATTGCCAGGGACAGCCTGGCGGATACCCGAAGGTGAAGCTGGGGTCGTACTGTGATGAAGAAGGCTCCGGCTGCCACTGGCTGGCAGCTTCCTCTGGATCCCAAGAATAAACAGATAGTCGTGGAGGCTCATCTTGTGGCTCCGGTTCCGGGGCTGGTGTAGGATCTGATAGGATTGAACGGCTGTCCATGGAATGATGTGAGGACCTGCAGATAAGTTAAACAAAGAAGGGGCAGGCAAAGTAATAGTCTGAGGGTGATGTTTATCAAAGTATAATTTGTATTTGAGCTCCCCTTCGCGACTCTTAACAAGAAAATCATGCGCTATCACACTGTTATAATCTAAATAAACACGGGGTAGCGCTGTTTCTTCTTTCTCCTCATGCCTAATAGGTATTACAAAATGTTCAGCTAGGCGTGAAGCATAAATGCCTCCAAAGATGGGGCCCCTAGTATGGTTCAGACTTAACCGTCTAGCAACAATTCCACCCATACTAACAAAGTTATTGCGGTATAAACCATGGAACAAAATAATAATATTAGGAATACTAAGGTTTCCGCAGTTCCCGCGTCCAATCAAGCAACGACTAGCAAATAAGGCAAAGTAGCGTAAAACAGGAAAATGTATGCTAGTGATCATTGCATCAGAAACCTTCCTGGTTTCTCCCACCGTGATGGTGTTAATAAAAGCTTCTACTTCATTATGGTGGGGTTCATCTAAGGTGCCCTCAAAGGGTATTCTGCAAACCTCGCAGAATTCAGCTAATGTCATCTCTTTAACAACGTCATATAAATGAAACTCTACTGTTGGAGGTGATTTATTAGGGAAAAAGTAGAAGTTTTGCACAAAAGTATTTGTGAGTAAGAGATACTGATGACGTTGGTCGTGGAGGAAGTCGGTGAGGCAAGCATTCTCAATCAATAAATAGAAATCTTCATAAATCCCAGCTCTCCTCAAGAAGTCATCGGAAGGCCATTCACACGGCCGGACCTCCGCGGTGCGAGGCTTTAAATTTGGGCTTCTGCTCTTCTTCCTTTTGTTTTTCCTTCGAGCTTCGGCTCGACGAGCCCGTCAAAAGTCTCTTCATTATTTTCAGAAACAATCTGAAATTTTTAGTAACTTCAAATAAAAGTGAACTAACTTCAATAAAATTGATAGTAACAACTCCCACAAGTGCCTAGAGCCTATATAAAGCATTGGGACTACTTGGAACCATATAAATTTGACATGCAAGCTCAAGAACATGGTCACCTATGCAGCACAAATTTGCAATGAATAAAGCACTAGAAAAAAAAACTAATTAGACCAATGGAGGAGTCACATACCAAGGAGCAATCTCCCCAAGCAGTTTTGCGAGAAGTGCTTTGAGCAAGGAGATCGAAAATCACAGCAACGGGGGCTGGAACTCGTGCTTGAGTTGGCTTTTCATGTTTGTGTGAGGCAGAGGAAGAAGATGGGTGCAGGGATGAGTGGAGGAGGTCCACCGTGGGCCCACGAGGCAGGGGGCGCGCCCAGGGGGGTAGGGCGCGCCCTCCACCCTCGTGGCCAGGTGGCAGCTCCCCCCGCGGTAATTTTTGCACAGTAAATCCTCAAATATTCCCAAAAAAAATATATTAAATTGGCATGGCATTCTGAGGACTTTTATTTTCGGGATATTTTTATATTGCACGGATAAGTCAGGAGACAGACAGAAAAATACTATTTTGCTTTATTTCTACTAAATAACAGAAAATATAAAGAGGGTACAGAAAGTTGTGCTTCTAGTTTCATCCATCTCGTGATCATCAAAATGAACCCACTAACAAGGTTGATCAAGTCTTGTTAACAAACTCATTCCGAATAATCACGGAACCAGAGAAATTTTGAATAACACTAAGTTACCTCAACGGGGATATGAAAGTTCCCAACAATAAGAATATCATACTTTCTCTTGACAGTAGGGAGAGGAAATTCAAAACCTCCAAATATAATCGATGGAATTTTTCCAATAGAATTGATACTATAAACTTGAGGTTGTTTTCTCGGAAAATGTAATATGTGCCCATTGCCATTAACATGAAAAGTGACATTGCCTTTGTTGCAATCAATAACAGCCCCTGCAGTATTAAGGAAAGGTCTTCCAAGAATAATAGACATACTATCATCCTCGGGAATATCAAGAATAACAAAGTCCGTTAAAATAGTAACGTTTGCAACTACAACAGGCACGTCCTCACAAATACCGACAGGTATAGCAGTTGATTTATCAGCCATTTGCAAAGATATTTCAGTAGGTGTGAACTTATTCAAGTCAAGTCTACGATATAAAGAGAGAGGCATAACGCTGACACCTGCTCCAAGATCACATAAAGCAGTTTTAACATAATTTCTCTTAATGGAGCATGGTATAGTAGGTACTCCTGGATCTCCAAGTTTCTTTGGTATTCCACCCTTAAAAGTATAATTAGCAAGCATGGTGGAAATTTCAGCTTCAGGTATCTTTCTTTTATTGGTAATGATATCCTTCATATACTTAGCATAAGGGTTTGTTTTGAGCACATCAGTTAATCGCATACGCAAAAAGATGGGTCTAATCATTTCAGCAAAGCGCTCAAAATCCTCATCATCCTTTTTCTTGGATGGTTTCGGAGGAAAAGGCATGGGTTTCTGAACCCATGGTTCCCTTTCTTTACCATGTCTCCTAGCAACAAAGTCTCTTTTATCATAAAGTTGATTCCTTGATTGTGGGTTATCAAGATCAACAGGAGGTTCAACTTCTACATCATTATCATTACTAGGTTGAGCATCAACATGAACATTATCATTAACATTATCACTAGGTTCATGTTCATCACCTGATTGTGTTTCAGCATCAGAAACAGAGATATCATTCGGATTCTCAGGTGGTTCAGCAATAGGTTCACTAGAAGTTTGCAAAGTCCTATCATTTTTCTTTTTCTTCCTCTTAGAAGAACTAGGTACATCAATATTATTTCTCTGAGAATCTTGCTCGATTCTCTTAGGGTGGCCTTCAGGATATAAAGGTTCCTGAGTCATTCTACCCATTCTAGTAGGCACTCTAACAGCATAATCATTTTTCTTACTATTCATTTCATCAAGCACTTCTTTCTGAGCTTTAAGTACTTGTTCTACTTGAGTGGTAACCATAGAAGCATGTTTGCTAACAAGTTTAAGTTCACCTCTAATATCAGCCATGTAATCACCCAAGCATTTGATCATAAAGGTATTATGTTTTAATTGTCTACGAAAATAAGCATTAAAGTCATCTTTCTTAAACATAAAGTCATCAAACTCATCCAAGCACTGACTAGCAATTTTAGTAGGAGGGACTTCAGCTTTATCATATCTATAGAGAGAATTTACCTTTACTACCTGTGTCGGGATATCAGGAGGTTCTTCAGTAAATAAGTAATTGAGATCATATACTTCTTCAACAGGCGGTAAATTAAGACCATGTATTTCTTCAATAGGAGGTAAATTCTTAACATCTTCAGCTTTAATACCTTTTTCTTTCATAGATTTCTTTGCCTCTTGCATATCTTCGGGGCTGAGAAATAGAACACCTCTCTTCTTCAGAGTTGGTTTAGGAATAGGCTCGGTAATTGGCTCTGGAACTGGCTCAGGAGGTGAACAATTATATTCATTTGTCAACATATTATTCAATAGAATTTCAGCTTCATCCGGTGTTCTTTCCCTGAAAAGAGAACCAGCACAACTATCCAGGTAATCTCTGGAAGCATCGGTTAGTCCATTATAAAAGATATCAAGTATTTCAGGTTTCCTAAGAGGATGATCAGGCAAAGCATTAAGTAACTTGAGAAGCCTCCCCCAAGCTTGTGGGAGACTCTCTTCTTCAATTTGCACAAAGTTGTATATTTCCCTCAAAGCAGCTTGTTTCTTATGAGCAGGGAAATATTTAGCAGAGAAGTAATAAATCATATCCTGGGGACTTTGCACACAACCAGGATCAAGAGAATTAAACCATATCTTAGCATCACCCTTTAATGAGAACGGAAATATTTTGAGTAAATAAAGGTAGCGTGATCTCTCATTATTAGTAAACAGGGCAGCTATATCATTTAACTTAGTAAGATGTGCCACAATAGTTTCAGATTCATAGCCATAAAAAGGATCAGATTCAACCAAAGTAATTATATCTGGATCAACAGAAAAATCATAATAATCCTTATCGGGAACACAAATAGGTGAAGTAGCAAAAGCAGGGCCAGGTCTCATTCTATATCTAAAAGATTCTTTACTCCATTTAACTAGCAACCTCTTAAGTTCATATCTATCCTGGCAAGCAAAAATAGTTGCAGAAGATTCCGCATCAAAAAGATAACCCTCAGGAATAGCAGGCATATTCTCATCATCACTATCATCATCGTATTCAGTTGCAATAATTTCTCTTTCTTTAGACCTAGCAATTTGCTCATCAAGAAATTCACCAAGGGGCACAGTAGTATCAAGCATAGAAGTAGTTTCATCATAAGTATCATGCATAGCAGAAGTGGCATCATCAATAACATGCGGCATATCAAAATTCATAGCAGTAGTAGGTTTAGGTGTCGCTAGCTTACTTATAACAGAAGGAGAATCTAGTGCAAGGCTAGATGGTAGTTCCTTACCCCCCTCGTAGTTGAGGGCAATATAGTAGTTCGATCATCTTTCAAGTTCTTCATAGTGTCTAGCAGATATAAATCCCAAGTGACTCAAAGAATAGAGCTATGCTCCCCGGCAACGGCGCCAGAAAAAGGTCTTGATAACCCACAAGTATAGGGGATCGCAACAGTTTTCGAGGGTAGAGTATTCAACCCAAATTTATTGATTCGACACAAGGGGAGCCAAAGAATATCCTGAAGTATTAGCAGCCGAGTTGTCAATTCAACCACACCTGGAAACTTAGTATCTGTAGCAAAGTGTTTAGTAGCAAAGTAATATGATAGTGGTGGTAACGGTAACAAAAGTAAAGACAACAAAAGTAATGTTTTTGGTATTTTGTAGTAATTGTTGTAGGAGATATGCCCTCGAGGCAATAATAAATGATATTATTTATCTCCGAGTTCATAATTATGTTTATGTTCCATGCTATAACTGCAATGATTCTTGAGTCTGCAATATCCACGAGACTCGGAGGAAGACTCATATGCACGTGTGGAATAATAAACGGTAAGAAGTATTCCTAGTTTGGCCTCTAAGACTAGCTCAAGTGTTGCATGATGGTTCCGTTTTCCTGATCATGGGCATGTCTATGCCAGCAACTTTGAGCGCACAATGTTAAGAGAACATTTGTGTTGAATCGACCCGGTTTGATGTTATGCTATGAGATTCATTCATCACAAGTTAATGGTAAATAACACAGAGATGGTTAACGTTTGCATGATTCCTTAGACCATGAGAGTATCGAGTTTCTTCATGCTTGCTTCATGAACTTTGGGGTTTGTTAAACGTCATCCGTAAATGGGTGGCTATTACGGCAGCTTACGGGTTCATGGAAAAGTGTGTCAAGTAACTTGATAGCTCAAGATTGGGATTTGCTCCTCCGACGATGGAGAGATATTCTTGGGCGCTCTCGGTGTTATGGTATCCATCATCGTCTGGCCAGACACAGTGTGATTTGATCACAGGGATGCCGGAACATGGAATCGAGAAAAGAGAACAAAACCAGTAATGAGGTAACTAGCATAGTGGACAAGTTGTTGATCCACGGGGATGCAAGTAAATCTCACCTCGGGTCTTTGTAACATATCGCGAAGCAACAGGAATAGCACACGGCAACTGGAGGTTCACTCGAATATTCATTCGTGTGGGTATAGGGGTCAATATGGGTGTCCACGGCTCCGATGTTGATCATTGATCGGAAGGGGTTCCGGGTCATGTCTATACTGCACCGAACCTATAGGGTCACATGCTTAAGGGTCATCTATCTGCTGAATACTAGACAGGGAGTCTGAGAGAAAATCACCGAAAAAAGTTTTGGACACCGGAATCATACCGCAGAGAGAGGTCATCGGATAAGTTTCGATGATACTGAAAAGTTGTTTTGGGATATACCATTAAGTCAAATTGTTTTCGGCACATGCCTGATAATTCTTGGAGGGTGCCAGAATCATTTTGGAAGCTTTTTGGAATTTTCTGAGATAAAAACCGGAAATGTTCTGGAGCTGCCGGAGCCACTTCAAATGCGTTTCGCAGATGAAAATCACTAAAATGGAATTGTTCCAGAACGAGTTGAAAATTATTATGGTGGGTATTGGAAATGTTCTAAGCCCACATAAATATTTTCAGTTCAAATGGATGCTGAAAAATGTCGTCGTGAATAGTGAAAGTACTTTTTGGGATATTTATGGAAAGCCACCTTTTGGGGCTTTTCCCAAAAGGCTTCTAGAAGGACTTGGGGATCAAGGAACCCCCTTTGGGGGGCCCACATGAAGGTGGGACGTTGGAGGGTGCAGCTCCTCTATGGGGCTCCACTTGTCATCCCTTTATGCCTTTTATACCCTTAGTGTGTGACATAAAGTGGGGGCACTTTTGGTATTTCAGAATACCCATCCTACCCCTTGGTTTCCCTATAAATAGGAGGTGAGGGGGCTTCACAAACCTCATCCATTTGCTCTCATACAAGTGCCATGCAATTATCTGGCTTCTTCTCTTCCTCCCACGAAAAGAGTTTCGTAGAGCCGAAAGGCTGTCTGAGTTCTGGCAGGAACTAGTTTTGGACGGTGAAGCCCTGCCGGATAGATGACACCATATGTGTGCAACTCTGTAGAGAGATCGTAGTTTCGGTCTTAGTTCGTGAGTGCCCCCCGAAGGGCTGTCCGTGTGACCGTCTGAGTTTTGAAGGTCCTCCCGAAGGGCTGTCGGAGTGACCGTTCGAGTTTCGAAGGTCCTCCTGAAGGGCTGTCCGCGACACCGTCCGGGGGGCTGTTCGACCGCCTCCCGGAGGGCTGTCTGAGGAGCAGATGAGGGTATACATCCTCGCGGTTGGGAGGTTGTAAATCCTAGCTGCGGGATCTGCACCGCCGATCGTCATCGACTCTACTTCCCGCTGCGCTATGAGTCGGTAATGAAAAAGATCAAACCATGTATGCAGTCTCCATAGTGGTCCTGGGCTGGTGCATAGGTTGGAAATTTTTTGTTTTCTGCTGCGTTACCCTACAGTGGCATCAAGAGCCGTGCTATGTGTAGATGCAGGTTACGATCTAGAATACATGGAGATGTATGGGTATTGCATAATATAATTTTGGAGTAGATGAGATCTATTGCTGAAAATTATTTATGCGGGTGACAGATGAAATCTGTTACCCGAATTCTTGTTGCTTACCTAGAATTTGCATTTGCTCAATCTCAAGATAACATGGTGGAATTTGACAAAGTTCTGGCAATCCGTGATCCTGATTGATCATGGAAGTGCTATCAGTTCTTTGGGTTCTGCCGTAGTCAAAAGAAAGATGAAATTCGCAGATGAAAGGGCATTGCAGATATGATCTGCATGGGGGTCATGCGTATGACGAAGTTTAGTATGGGGCTCGAGATTTAATTATCTCATGTTTCATACACCCCGATATGTTAATCTAGGAACTTGAATAATCATACTTGATGATAAAACCTTGGTAGCTGCGGTTTAAGTCAAAACCTTAGAAGCCACGTAAAACTTTTTTTGTATGAACCGATTAGAGGCGTCTAACTTGGTTTTGCAGGATGGTTTGCATGTGATGTGGTATAGCAGTGCTCATAATAATTTGATTATGTATGAGATGACTATACAATGTAAATTAACATGACCTGCGTGTCATGATTCGGCATGATGGCTGGAGCCATATGATTGTCACTTTAATGACCTGCGTGTCAACCTTAAGTAATGCACTTATTTTATTAGCTATAGAGATAGCAATATTATCTGGTGCATCGACAAGGTGGTGGCAATCTTAGCGAAGGTGAACGCCGACGCAAATGCCGAAGACGAAGAAATGAAAGACTTCTCCGTCAGAAAGGGCTATACCATATCATGCTATTATGAATTGCCTAAGATGTTTATCCCTTATGATGCACCCTTCTTGATTGCGCGGTAGTCACTTTTTATTAGGGTGATCTCTCACAAAAATATCAAGTAGTTAGTGTTCTCCCAAGTGTAGCACCGTCTGAAATTCATATCTTTTTGGGGTGCGCCATGTACACATGAGCACGAACGAATCGAGAGGAATGAGGCGGGTGAGGTCAGACCTCGCAGCAAGATCACTTGGTTGCCTTTGACGTTCAGGCAGGAGAGTCCTGAGCTCGGAACACGCCCATTGAAAGATGAACAAGAATCACATAGAGATGTGATCGGCAAGTTGGCCTACCGATTGAAATTCGTGTCATCAGTGATGAACCCGTCAATGGCATCGAATAGAAATATGGATCTTGAATCACTCTAAATAAATTATGAGAGATATTGATTTGAGTGGGAGCGCACTGTTGAATTAACATGCTTAATTCTCAGTGCAATTAATTATGAACACTGTCTAAGTGTTTCTTGCAAAATAGTTATAGAATAATGGCTCGCGTTTCCACCTTCCCTGTTAAAATTGAATAGCTATTAAATATCTGGTTAAAACTTTACGATTGGTAACGTAATGTGAGGATTGTCCTCAAAGGTGTCGAGAAGGATTTTGTCCTATCGCATGCTTTCCGTATACTGCCGCTAAATGCTATGGATGATGAGACTCTCGTCATTCGATCCAAAAGCTAGAATTCCGTTGCGGTCAAGTGCAATATGTTTGCTTCCATGAGACCCGAACTTCAAAAGTTTGGGATAGTTATGTGATATTCATGGAGCTGAAAAATCGTTTTTAGATACAAACAAAGCAATGTTTGTTTGCAAATTATTAGTAAAGTGTTTACTATGCATTAGACTGATAAGAGAGGGATCCAGAAGAACGCCTGTCATATGATGAAAGGTGAATAAAACAACAACTTAAAGAGAAAGGAAATGTCCGAAGGGTGTTAGTGAAACTTTCACGCCTAGGAAGTCCGGGGCTAACGCCACTCTTAGGTTGAGCGCTTTTTCTGAGAGTAGGAGAAATACTGAAACTTAAACTATTAGAAGTATAAAGGCAAAAAGAATGAAGACTAGAATATCCAGCTCATATGTATGAATGTCATACGAGTTATTGATGTATAGAAGGCTGGTCAAAGATATAGTTCTTGGGAATTATGGTTAAACATGTTAATCACTAATTCTTGGGTATTGTGAGTTAATCACAAAGATACCCGCTCGATTGCATTCTGTTACGAATCAATGTAAGAGCTACTATGGCCTAAAAGGCTAGCCAGAAATGAGGTTAAGGTATACACAGGGAACATAGTAAATGTTACTATACCTTCCATCGGTGTATTGCTGTATGTATTTATTTTCATAATTCATTTAGAGTTTTTCAAACTCTAGCCTATTGCATAAAGTATCTTGCAAGAAGGTTGTTCATAAGAGAACTTTTTATGTTCGATGTTATGAATAACACAAGGGCCATACTTTCATTATGAATGAGATGTATGTTATGAATATTGATAATAATACAATACCTCTGGGTTTACTTTCATAATTCATTTTAGAGTTTCATACACTCTAGCCCATTGCACAATGTTTGTTGCAAAAGAATTGTTCATAAAAACAACAATTGTTGTTAAGTATTATGAATAACATGAAGGGCCATGCTTCCATCCAAGATGGGATGTATGTTATGAATATTGATGGCAATATGATACATCCATAACACTGACGCTAAATGTCGCAAGACTAAAAGAATACCACACAAGTGTGGCACTACATTTGGTCACATTGGAGAAACCCGCATGGAAAATTCCATTATGATGGATTTTGAAGTCTTTTTGATTTTGAATCATCTGACACTTGCAACTTTCCTCCGAAAAGTGAAGTGACTAAAATACCGTTCACAGGCCATAAGGAACAAACAACAAACTTATTAGTGATCATACATTTGATGTGTGTAGTCCGATAAGTGTTGTTAGTGGTGGATTTATTTATCTTCAGAAATGACTCAAGTAGATATATGGATATTTACTTGATGAGACGTAAGTTTGGATCTTTTGAAATCATTAGAAAGGTTTTCAAAAAAGAAGTAGAAGTTATTGTAACAAGAAAATTATGTTTCTGCAATTTTATTGCACAAAGGAATATTTGAGTTACATGTTTAGCGAATGTCTGATGAGTTGTGAAAAGGGTTTCATAACTTGCACCTCCCGGAACACCACTGCAAGTGAAAAGTCTGTGGAGATGTAATCTAACCATTTATGACATGGTAAGGTCAAAGATGACATAAATAAATTTGCCATTATCCCTTTTAAAGTGATGCTTTAGAGACTACGGTTTTTACACTGAAAAGAGCTACATCGGGTCTGTTGAAATGAAGCCATGGTATGGTACGCCCAACCATGTTATATCTTTTCTTAACATTTGGAATATGGGGCTTGTGTAAAAGGTTACAAACCTATTCCAAATCAGACAAGTGCTACTTTGTAGGTTATACCAAAATGTTGGGTATTCCTCCCTCACTATACCGAGGCAAATAGTTTTGCCGCAAAACGGTGTGCTTTTAAAGAGAATGGTTCTTTCAAAAAGGTGAGTGGGAGAATAGTGCAACTCGACGAGATAAACAGTATCTTCGTCATCAGATCAAAGGAAAGAGACCTTGGAAGTAATTCCAGAGTTTCCTGCCACGACTGATACGGAAGTCTATACAATAAAATGTATGAACTTCGATCGAACTTGCAGCTGAACAACATATGCAAGGCTCGTGCAAACCTCTCAGGTGCGCAAACGAGATATTGTTGTTATACAACATTATACCTACGATACACAAGGAAGAGTTGATGGGCCCTGACTCCGGAATTGGCTAAATGCCAATACAACCCGAGTTAGTTTCCATATAAGTGATTCAAGATTAAAACCTTGATACACCTTTCGGAAGACTTAGAGTCTAACGAATATTTATGGAACCTAAAACTGATACGGATAAAAATGTTTTATCCATAAAGCTCGACTTTTTGAAATAACAAGTTCAAGAGTTGACTACGATGAGGTTGTTTTCATCGTAGCGATGCTTAAAGTCGGTTCAGGTTGAACTAGCAATTAATACATATTTCAATCATGAGATATGAAACATGGATGACAATAGGATTTCCATCTGATGGAAAAGAAACCAATGACTTGCATGTGTTACAGTCCAAGGCATTTTGTCTATCCAGAGGATGCTAGTAAGGGTGCAAACTTCAGAGTTCCAGCGATGGACAGAAGAGAGCAAAAAGGAGTTGAAATCTTCGTGCTTTGATGAAATGGTCAAAGGGGTTTGACTTCATCAATGGGTAATGAAGATGCTTGTAATTCAAGAAAGTAAGTGGGTGTTGGGGAACGTAGCAGAAATTCAAAATTTTCCTACGTCTCACCAAGATCTATCTATGGAGGAACCAGCGACGAGGGGAAGGAGAGTGCATCTACATACCCTTGTAGATCGCTAAGCGGAAGCGTTCAAGAGAATGGGGTTGAAGGAGTCGTACTCGTCGTGATCCAAATCACCGGAGATCCTAGTGCCGAACGGACGGCACCTCCGCGTTCAACACACGTACAACCCGGTGATGTCTCCCATGCCTTGATCCAGCAAGGTGAGAGGGAGAGATTGAGGAAGACTCCATCCAGTAGCAGCACAACGGTGTGGTGGTGATGGAGGAGCGTGGTAGTCCAGCAGGGCTTCGCCAAGCACCGCGAGATATGAGGAGAAAGAGAGGTAGGGCTGTGCCAATAGTAGAAGAAACTCATGTGTTGGCAGCCCCAAAACCCTCAAGTATATATAGGGGAGAGGGAGGGGGGTGCGCCCCCTCTAGGGTTTCCACCCCAATGGGTGGGGCAGCCCCAATCCCATCTAAGGGTGGCGGCCAAGGGGGGAGAGGGGGGAAACTTGCCCCCCCAAGTTAGGTGGAAGCACCCCCTCCCCAAACCCTAGGCGCCTTGGGCCCTTGTGGGGGGGCGCACCAGCCCACCTGGGGCTGGTCCCCTTCCACACTTGGCCCATGCAGCCCTCCGGGGCCGGTCGCCCCAATTGGTGGACCCCCGGGACCCTCTCGGTGGTCCCGGTACGTTACCGATAAAACCCGAAACTTTTCCGGTGACCAAAACAGGACTTCCCATATATAAATCTTTACCTCCGGACCATTCCGGAACTCCTCGTGACGCCCGGGATCTCATCCGGGACTCCGAACAACATTCGGTAACCACATACAAACTTCCTTTATAACCCTAGTGTCATCGAACCATAAGTGTGTAGACCCTACGGGTTCGGGAACCATGCAGACATGACCGAGACGTTCTCCGGTCAATAACCAACAGCGGGATCTGTATACCCATGTTGGCTCCCACATGTTCCACGATGATCTCATCGGATGAACCACGATGTCAAGGACTCAATCGATCCCGTATACAATTCCCTTTGTCTAGCGGTATTGTACTTGCCCGAGATTCGATCGTCGGTATACCGATACCTTGTTCAATCTCATTACCGGCAAGTCTCTTTACTTGTTCCGTAACACATCATCCCGTGATCAACTCTTTGATCACATTGTGCACATTATGATGATGTCCTACCAAGTGGGCCCAGAGATACCGCTCCGCCACACGGAGTGACAAATCCCAGTCTCGATTCGTGCCAACCCAACAGACACTTTCGAAGATACCTGTAGTGCACCTTTATAGCCACCCAGTTACGTTGTGACGTTTGGTACAACCAAAGCATTCCTACGGTATCCGGGAGTTGCACAATCTCATGGTCTAAGGAAATGATACTTGACATTAGAAAAGCTTTAGCATACGAACTACGATCTTTGTGCTAGGCTTAGGATTGGGTCTTGTCCATCACATCATTCTCCTAATGATGTGATCCCGTTATCAATGACATCCAATGTCCATGGTCAGGAAACCGTAACCATCTATTGATCAACGAGCTAGTCAACTAGAGGCTTACTAGGGACATGGTGTTGTCTATGTACCCACACATGTATCTGAGTTTCCTATCAATACAATTATAGCATGGATAATAAACGATTATCATGAACAAGGAAATATAATAATAACTTATTTATTATTGCCTCTAGGGCATATTACCAACAGTCTCCCACTTGCACTAGAGTCAATAATCTAGTTCACATCGCCATGTGATTAACACTCACACGTCACATCGCCATGTGACCAACATCCAAAGAGTTTACTAGTGTCACTAAACTAGTTCACATCATCATGTGATTAAGACTCAATGAGTTCTGGGGTTTGATCATGTTTTACTTGTGAGAGAGGTTTTAGTCAACGGATCTGCAACATTCAGAGCCGTATGTACTTCGCAAATCTCTAGGTCATATTGTAAATGCTGCTTCCACGCTCCACTTGGAGCTTTTCCAAATGGTCGCTCCACTATACGTATCCGGTTTGCTACTCAGAGTCATTCGGATAGGTGTTAAAGCTTGCATCAACGTAACCCTTTACGTCGAACTCTTTATCACCTCCATAATCGAGAAACAAATCCTTATTCCTCTAAGGATAATTTTGACCGCTATCTGGTGATCCACTCCTTGATCACCTTTGTACCCTCTTGCCAGACATGTGGCAAGGCACACATCAGGTGCGGTACTTAGCATAGCATACTGTAGAGCCTACGTCTGAAGCATAGGGGACGACATTCGTCCTTTCTCTCTCTTCTGCCGTGGTCGAGCTTTAAGTCTTAACTTCATACCTTACATCTCAGGCAAGAACTCCTTCTTTGACTGATCCATCTTGAACACCTTCAAGATCATGTCAAGATATATGCTCATTTGAAAGTACCATTAAGCGTTTTTGATCTATCCTCATAGATCTTGATGCTCAATGTTCAAGTAGCTTAATCCAGGTTTTCTATTGAAAAACACCTTTCAAATAACCCTATATGCTTTCCAGTAATTCTACCTCATTTCTGATCAACAATATGTCAATAACATATACTCATCAGAAAATCTATAGTGCTCCCACTCACTTCTTTGGAAATACAAGTTTCTCATAAACTTTGTATAAACCCAAAATCTTTGATCATCTTATCAAAGTGCATATTCCAACTCCGAGATGCTTACTCCAGTCTTTGGAAGGATCGCTGGAGCTAGCATACCTTTTAGCATCCTTAGGATCGACAAAACCTTTCTGATTGTATCACATACAACCTTTCCTTACAAAAACTGGTAAGGAAACTCGTTTTGACATCCATTTGCCAGATTTCATAAATGCAGCTAATGCTAACATGAATCCGATGGACTTAAGCATCGCTACGGATGAGAAAATCTCATCGTAGTCAACTCCTTGAACTTGTGAAAAACTCTTCGCCACAAGTCGAGCTTCATAGATGGTGACATTACCGTCCACGTCCGTCTTCTTCTTAAAGATCCATTTATCTCAATGGCTTGCCGATCATTGGGCAAGTCCACCAAAGTCCATGCTTTGTTCTGATACATGGATCCTATCTCGGATTTCATGGCTTCTAACCATTTGTCGGAATTTGGGCCCACCATCGCTTCTCCACAGCTCGTATGTTCATTGTTGTCTAGCAACATGACTTTCAAGACAGGATTACTATACCATTCTGAAGTAGTACGCATCCTTGTCACCCTACGAGGTACGGTAGTGACTTGATCCGAAGATTCATGATCACTATCATAAGCTTCCACTTCAATTGGTGTAGGTGCCACAGGAACAACTTCCTATGCCCTGCTACACACTGGTTGAAGTGATGGTTCAATAACCTCATCAAGTCTCCACCATCCTCCCACTCAACTTTCCGAGAGAAACTTTTCCTCGAGAAAGGACCCGTTTCCAGAAACAATTACTTTTGCTTCCGGATCTGAGATAGGAGGTATACCCAACCATTTTGGGTATCCTATGAAGATATATTTATCCGTTTTTGGGTTCGAGCTTATCACGATGAAACTTTTTCACATAAGGGTCGCAACCCCAAACTTTTAAGAAATGACAACTTAGGTTTCTCCAAACCATAGTTCAAACGGTGTCGTCTCAACGGAATTATGTGGTGCCCTATTAAAGTGAGTGCGGTTGTCTCTAATGCCTAACCCATGAACAATAGTGGTAATTCGATAAGAGACATCATGGTACGCACCATATCTAATAGGGTGCAACTATGATGTTCAGACACACCATCACACCATGGTGTTCCAGGCGGTATTAATTGTGAAACATTTCCACAATGTCTTAATTTTGTGCCAAAGCTCGTAACTCAGATACTCATCTCTATGATCATACCATAGACATTTTATCCTCTTGTCACAATGATCTTCAACTTCACTCTGAAATTACTTGAACCATTCAATAATTCAGACTTGTGTTTCATCAAGTAAATATACTCAGTATCAACTTAAATCATCCGTGAAGTAAGAACATAACGATATTCACTGCATGCCTTAGCACTCATTGGACTGCACACATCAAAATGTGTTACTTCCAACAAGTTGCTATCTTGTTCCATCTTACTGAAAACGAGGCTTTTCAGTCATCTTGCCTATGTGGTATGATTTGCATATCTCAAGTGATTCAAAATCAAGTGAGTCCAAACGATCCATCTGCATGGAGTTTCTTCATGTGTATACACTAATAGACATGGTTTGCATGTCTCAAACTTTTTAAAACGAGTGAGTCCAAAGATCCATCAACATGGAGCTTCTTCATGCGTTTTACACCAATATGACTGACATGGCAGTGCCACAAGTAAGTGGTACTATCATTACTATCTTATATCTTTTGGCATGAAAATGTGTATCACTACGATCGAGATTCAATAAACCATTCCTTATAGGTGTAAGACCATTGAAGGTATTATTCAAATAAACAGAGTAACCATTATTCTCCTTAAATGAATAACCGTATTGCGACAGACATAATCCAATCATGCCTATGCTCAACGCAAACACCAAATAACAATTATTTAGGTTTAACCCCAATCTCAATGGTAGAGGGAGTGTGCGATGCTTGATCTCATCAACCTTGGAAACACTTCCAACACATATCGTCAGCTCACCTTTAGCTAGTCTCCGTTTATCTTTTATTTCGAGTTACTAACACTTAGCAACCGAACCGGTATCTAATACCCTGGTGCTACTAGGAGTACTAGTAAAGTACACATTAACATGATGTATATCCAATATACTTCTATCGACCTTGCCAGCCTTCTTATCTACCAAGTATCTAGGGTAATCCTGCTCCGGTGGCTGTTCCCCTTATTACAGAAGCACTTAGTCTCGGGTTTAGGTTCAACCTTGGGTTTCTTCACTGTAGCAGCAACTGATTTGCCGTTTCAGGAAGTATCCCTTCTTGCCCTTTTCCTTTTTGAAACTAGTGGTTTCACCAACCATCAACAATTGATGCTCCTTCTTGATTTCTACTTTTGCGGTGTCAAACATCGTGAATACCTCAAGGATCATCATATCTATCCCTGATATGTTATAGTTCATCACGAAGCTCTAGCAGCTTGGTGGCAATGACTTTGGAGAAACATCAGTATCTCATCTAGAAGATCAACTCCCACTCGATTCAAGTGATTGTTGCACTCAGACAATCTGAGCACAAGCTCATCGATTGAGCTTTCTCCCTTAGTTTGCAGGCTAAGAAAATCGTCGGAGGTCTCATACCTCTTGACGTGGGCACGAGCCTGAAATCCCAATTTCAGCCCTCGAAACATCTCATATGTTCCGCGATGTTTCAAAAACGTCTTTGGTGCCTCTACTCTAAACCATTTAACTGAACTTCATGTAGTTATCAAAACGTGTATGTCGGATGTTCGCAACATCCACAGACGACGTTTGGGGTTCTGCACACTGAGCGGTGCATTAAGGACATAAGCTTTCTACTGATTGCATAATCGCTACTATCAACTTTCAACTATATTTTCTCTAGGAACATATCTAAACAGTGGAAGTAAAGCGCGAGCTTACGACATAATTTGCAAAGATCTTTTGACTATGTTCAGGATAATTAAGTTCATCTTATGAACTCCCACTCAAATAGACATCCCTCTAGTCATCTAAGTGATTACATGATCCGAGTCAACTAGGCCGTGTCCGATCATCACGTGAGACGGACTAGTCATCATCGGTGAACATTTTCATGTTGATCGTATCCACCATACGACTCATGCTCGACCTTTCGGTCTCTTGTGTTCCGAGGCCATGTCTGTACATGCTAGGCTCGTGAAGTCAACCTAAGTGTTTCGCGTGTGTAAATCTGGCTTACACTCGTTGTATGTGAACGTAAGAATCTATCACACCCGATCATCACGTGGTGCTTCGAAACGACGAACTTTCGCAACGGTGCACAGTTAGGGGGAACACTTTCTTGAAATTTTAATGAGGGATCATCTTATTTACTACCGTCGTTCTAAGCAAATAAGATGCATAAACATGATAAACATCACATGCAATCAAATAGTGACATGATATGGCCAATATCATTTGCTCCTTTTGATCTCCATCTTCGGGGCTCCATGATCATCATCGTCACCGGCATGACACCATGATCTCCATCATCATGATCTCCATCATCGTGTCTTCATGAAGTTGTCTCGCTAACTATTACTTCTACTACTATGGCTACCGGTTAGCAATAAAGTAAAGTAATTACATGGCGTTGTTTAATGACATGCAGGTCATACAATAAATAAAGACAACTCCTATGGCTCCTGCCGGTTGTCATACTCATCGACACGCAAGTCGTGATTCCTATTACAAGAACATGATCAATCTCATACATCACATATCATTCATCACATTCTTCTTGGCCATATCACATCACATAGCATACCCGGAAAAAACAAGTTAGACTTCCTCTAATTGTTGTTTGCATGTTTTACGTGGCTGCTATGGGTTTCTAGCAAGAACATTTCTTACCTACGCAAAACCACAACGTGATATGCCAATTGCTATTTACCCTTCATAAGGACCCTTTTCATCGAATCCGTTCCGACTAAAGTGGGAGAGACTGGCACCCGCTAGCCACCTAATGCACCAAGTGCATGTCAGTCGGTGGAACCTGTCTCACGTAAGAGTACGTGTAAGGTCGGTCCGGGCCGCTTCATCCCACAATACCGTCGAAACAAGATTGGACTAGTAACGGTAAGCATATTGAAAAAAATCAACGCCCACAACTACTTTGTGTTCTACTCGTGCAAAGAATCTACGCAATAGACCTAGCTCATGATGCCACTGTTGGGGAACGTAGCAGAAATTCAAAATTTTCCTACATCTCACCAAGATCTATCTATGGAGAAACCAGCAACGAGGGGAAGGAGAGTGCATCTACATACCCTTGTAGATCGCTAAGCGGAAGCGTTCAAGAGAACGGGGTTGAAGGAGTCGTAGTCGTCGTGATCCAAATCACCGGAGATCCTAGTGCCGAACGGACGGCACCTCCGCGTTCAACACACGTACAGCCCGGTGACGTCTCCCATGCCTTGATCCAGCAAGGTGAGAGGGAGAGGTTGAGGAAGACTCCATCCAGCAGCAGCACAATGGCGTGGTGGTCATGGAGGAGCGTGGTAGTCCAGCAGGGCTTCGCCAAGCACCGCGAGATATGAGGAGAAAGAGAGGTAGGGCTGCGCCAATAGGAGAAGAAACTCATGTGTTGGCAGCCCCAAAACCCTCAAGTATATATAGGGGAGAGGGAGGGGGGTGCGCCCCCTCTAGGGTTTCCACCCCAAGGGGTGCGGCAGCCCCAATCCAATCTAAGGGTGGCGGCCAAGGGGGGAGAGGGGGGAAACTTGCCCCCCAAGTTAGGTGGACGCACCCCCTCCCCAAACCCTAGGCGCCTTGGGCCCTTGTGGGGGGGGCGCACCAGCCCACCTGGGGCTGGTCCCCTCCCACACTTGGCCCATGCAGCCCTCCGGGGCCGGTGGCCCCACTTGGTGGACCCCCGGGACCCTCCCGGTGGTCCCGGTACGTTACCGATAAAACCCAAAACTTTTCCGGTGACCAAAACAGGACTTCCCATATATAAATATTTGCCTCCGGACCATTCCGGAACTCCTCGTGACGTCCGGGATCTCATCCAGGACTCCGAACAACATTCGGTAACCACATACAAACTTCCTTTATAACCCTAGCGTCATCGAACCTTAAGTGTGTAGACCCTACGGGTTCGGGAACCATGCAGACATGATCGAGACGTTCTCCGATCAATAACCAACAGCGGGATCTGGATACCCATGTTCGCTCCCACATGTTCCACGATGATCTCATCGGATGAACCACGATGTCAAGGACTCAATTGATCCCGTATACAATTCCCTTTGTCTAGCGGTATTGTACTTGCCCGAGATTCGATCGTCGGTATACCGATACCTTGTTCAATCTCGTTACCGGCAAGTCTCTTTACTCGTTCCGTAACACATCATCCCGCGATCAACTCTTTGATCACATTGTGCACATTATGATGATGTCCTACCGAGTGGGCCCAGAGATACCTCTCCGTCACACAGAGTGACAAATCCCAGTCTCGATTCGTGCCAACCCAACAGACACTTTCGGAGATACCTGTAGTGCACCTTTATAGCCACCCAGTTACGTTGTGACGTTTGGTACACCCAAAGCATTCCTAGGTATCCGGGAGTTGCACAATCTCATGGTCTAAGGAAATGATACTTGACATTAGAAAATCTTTAGCATACGAACTACGATCTTTGTGCTAGGCTTAGGATTGGGTCTTGTCCATCACATCATTCTCCTAATGATGTGATCTCGTTATCAATGACATCCAATGTCCATGGTCAGGAAACCGTAACCATATGTTTATCAACGAGCTAGTCAACTAGAGGCTTACTGGGGACATGGTGTTGTCTATGTACCCACACATGTATCTGAGTTTCCTATCAATACAATTATAGCATGGATAATAAACGATTATCATGAACAAGGAAATATAATAATAACTTATTTATTATTGCCTCTAGGGCATATTTCCAACAGTGGGAGCGTAATAATATTTCTAAAAACCTTGTGTGCTTGACACATTGTTAATTGGAAATAAATTTCTTGACACAAATTAGACTTCATTTGAAAATAGTTTTTTGATGAAGTGCTTAGACTAAATAGCCTCAATATTAGGCATAATGATGTATGGAGATAGATTTACCTAATAGGGCTAAGCAATAAATACATATTGACAAGATGGTAA
Source organism: Triticum dicoccoides (assembly GCF_002162155.2). Classification (NCBI taxonomy): domain Eukaryota; kingdom Viridiplantae; phylum Streptophyta; class Magnoliopsida; order Poales; family Poaceae; genus Triticum; species Triticum dicoccoides. Next base: position 223,222,033 of record NC_041381.1, on the reverse strand, counting down.
AACCGTTTAGCACTAAGAATGACAAGGAGTGATTCTTGCCAAAGTCACATGGAAAGTTTTTGCAAGAATCAGTGTCCTAAAACACGGATGAGCAAAATACATGATGAAGATTCCACACACTTTTGTGTTTGGATTAATCATGTATTCCATGGTATGTAAAACAACCAGATATGTCCGATACTCCCAAGATGTTGCGAGTATGGATACTAAAGTGATCGAAGTACTGATCATGGGACAACAGTGAAAGATGTCATTGAGTACTAGAGTAAGTACTGATGATATGTTTTCTCGCAAGCGGAGATCATGAAGAGTTCGTTGTAAAATGTTACATTGATACAGCCTTCATCTTTTCTCCATGCAATTTTCGTTTTAAGTTAAGGGTTTTGTGTAATACACAATATGGTGGCACGGTAGTTGGAAATTGTTCCCAACAGGATACTGTGGCGAATTCTATAACAAATGACTAAGTATGTTGATGCTTTAGAAGCGACAAGCAAGATGTTGAATCATATAGTTCATTCATGAACTTAGTATGGTTCCAAGATGGCTTTTGTCAATGGGACACTACTGTAGGTAGTTTCTCCATAACTCAGTCTGAGGAATCCAGGTTCAACCTGTGATTCACATTTATACAAAGCCAAGTCCGCACAAAATATGAATTTTCTGAAAGCGTGAAAACGCGAGGATATGCAGAGATAGACACGGAGATGAAGTTGTCAGATCTGATGGACATCAGGCTATACCACATGCGAAGCATTTTTCACACCGGCATGCAATAGGTGTAAAGTGCATTAGCATTAACTAGATTATTGACTCTAGTGCAAGTGGGAGTCTGTAGGAGATATGCCCTACAGGCAATAATAAATGATATTATTTATCTCCGAGTTTATAATTATGTTTATGTTCCATGCTATAACTGCAATGATTCTCGAGTCTGCAATATCCACGAGGCTCGGAGGAAGACTCATATGCACGTGTGGAATAATAAATGGTAAGAAGTATTCCTAGTTTGGCCTCTAAGACTAGCTCAAGTGTTGCATGATGGTTCCGTTTTCCTGATCATGGGCATGTCTATGCCAGCAACTTTGAGGGCACAATGTTAAGAGAACATTTGTGTTGAATCGACCCGGTTTGACGTTATGCTATGAGATTCATTCATCACAAGTTAATGGTAAATAACACAGAGATGGTTAGCGTTTGCATGATTCCTTAGACCATGAGAGTATCGAGTTTCTTCATGCTTGCTTCATGAACTTTGCGGTTTGTTAAACGTCATCCATAAATGGGTGGCTATTACGGCGGCTTACAGGTTCATGGAAAAGTGTGTCAAGTAACTTGATAGCTCAAGATTGTGATTTGCTCCTCCGACAATGGAGAGATATTCTCGGGCCCTCTTGGTGTTATGGTATCCATCATCGTCTGGCCAGACACAGTGTGATTTGATCACAGGGATGCCGGCACACGGAAACGAGAAAAGAGAACAAAACCAGTAACGAGGTAACTAGCATAGTGGACAAGTTGTTGATCCACGGGAATGCAAGTAAATCTCACCTCGGGTCTTTGTAACATATCGCGAAGCAACAAGAATAGCACACAGTAGCTGGAGGTTCACTCGAATATTCATTCGTGTGGGTATAGGGGTCAATATGGGTGTCCACGGCTCCGATGTTGATCATTGATCGAAAGGGGTTCTGGGTCATGTCTATACTTCACCGAACCTATAAGGTCACACGCTTAAGGGTCATCTATCTGCTGAATACTAGATAGGGAGTCTGAGAGAAAATCACCGAAAAAAGTTTCGGACACTGGAATGCTTTCGGACAGCGGAATCGTACCGCAGAGAGAGGTCATCGGGTAAGTTTCGATGATACCGAAAAGTTGTTTCGGGATATACCATTAAGTCAAATTATTTTTGGCACATGCCTGATAATTCTTGGAGGGTGCCAGAATCATTCTGGAAGCTTTTTGGAATTTTCTAAGATAAAAACCGGAAATATTCCGGAGCTGCCGGAGCCACTTCAGATGCGTTTCGCAGATGAAAATCACTAAAATGGAATTGTTCCAGAACGAGTTGAAAATTATTATGGTGGGTATTGGAAATGTTCTAAGCCCACATAAATATTTTCAGTTCGAACGGACGCTGAAAAATGTCGTCGTGAATAGTGAAAGTACTTTTTGGGATATTTATGGAAAGCCACCTTTTGGGGCTTTTCCCAAAAGGCTTCTAGAAGGACTTGGGGATCAAGAAACCCCCTTTGGGGGCCCCCCATGAAGGTGGGACGTTGGAGGGTGCAGCTCCTCCATGGGGCTCCACTTGTCATCCCTTTATGCCTTTTATACCCTTTGTGTGTGACATAAAGTGGGGGCACTTTTGGTATTTCAGAATACCCATCCTACCCCTTGGTTTCCCTATAAATAGGAGGTGAGGGGGCTGCCCAAACCTCATCCGTTTGCTCTCATACAAGTGCCATGCAATTATCTAGCTTCTTCTCTCCCTCCACGAAAAGAGTTTTGTAGTGCCGAAAGGCTGTCTGAGTTCCGGCAGGAACTAGTTCTGGACGGCGAAGCCCTGCCGGATAGATGACACCGTATGTGTGCAACTCTGTAGAGAGATCGTAGTTTTGGTCTTAGTCCGTGAGTGCCTCCCGAAGGGCTGTCTGTGTGACCGTCCGAGTTTTGAAGGTTCTCCCGAAGGGCTGTTCGAGTGACTATTCGAGTTTCGAAGGTCCTCCCGAAGGGCTGTCCGCGACACCGTCTGGGGGGCTGTTCGACCGCCTCTCGGAGGGCTGTCTAAGGAGAAGATAAGGGTATACATCCTCGCAGTTGGGAGGTTGTAAATCCTAGCTGCGGGGATCTGCACCGCCGATCGTCATCGACTCTACTTCCCGCTGTGCTATGAGTCGGTAATGAGAAAGATCAAACCATGTATGGAGTCTCCATAGTGGTCCTGGGCTGGTGCGTAGGTTGGAAAATTTTTGTTTTCTGCTGCGTTACCCTACAATTGTAATAGTAGCAACGGAAAAGTAAATAAGCGAGAACCAGTATGTGGGAAACTCGTAGGCACCGGATTAGCGATGGATAATTATGCCGGATGCGGTTCGTCATGTAACAATCATAACATAGGGTGACACTAAACTAGCTCCAGTTCATCAATGTAATGTAGGCATGTATTCCGTATATAGTCATACGTGCTTATGGAAAAGAACTTGCATGACATCTTTTGTCCTACCCTCCCGTGGCAGCGGGGTCCTATTGGAAACTAAGGGATATTAAGGCCTCCTTTTAATAGAGAACCGGAACAAAGCATTAGCACATAGTGAATACATGAACTCCTCAAACTATGGTCATCATCGGGAGTGGTCCCGATTATTGTCACTTCGGGGTTGCCGGATCATAACACATAGTAGGTGACTATAGACTTGCAAGATAGGATCAAGAACACACATATATTCATGAAAACATGATAGGTTTAGATCTGAAATCATGGCACTCAGGCCCTAGTGACAAGCATTAAGCATAGCAAAGTCATAGCAATATCAATCTCAGAACATAATGGATACTAGGGATCAAACCCTAACAAAATTAACTCGATTACATGATAAATCTCATCCAACCCATCACCGTCCAGCAAGCCTACGATAGAATTACTCACGCACGGCGGTGAGCATCATGAAATTGGTGATGGAGGATGGTTGATGATGACGACGGCGACGAATCCCCCTCTCTGGAGCCCCGAACGGACTCCAAATCAGCCCTCCCAAGAGATATTAGGGCTTGGCGGAGGCTCCGTATCGTAAAACGCAATGATTTCTTCTCTCTGATTTTTTTCTCCTTGAAAGCGAATATATGGAGTTGGAGTTGGCGTTGGAGGGCCACCAGGGGGCCCACGAGGTAGGGGGCGCGCCCAGGGGGGCGCCCCCACCCTTGTGAGCAGGGTGTGGGCCCCCTGGTCTTCATCTTTGGTGAGGATTTTTTATTGTTTTTTCTAAGGTGTTCCGTGGAGTTTCAGGTCATTCCGAGAACTTTTATTTTCTGCACATAAAACAACACCATGGCAATTCTGCTAAAAACTGCATCAGTCCGGGTTAGTTCCATTCAAATCATACAAGTTAGAGTCCAAAACAAGGGCAAAAGTGTTTGGAAAAGTAGATACGACGGAGACATATCATTTACTTGTTTTGGAATTCTTCTTCTGCTTCTTCTTCGATCAGGGGATAGGTTCCTGGTCGGCAGCCTGGGCTAGCAGGGTGGATGTCGTTTGAGTTTCTGTTTGTGTTTCGTCCGGAGTCGGATGTTGCTCTTATGTATGATGATGTTGTATTCGTGTGGCATTCTATGCCTCTTGTATGTATCCCCAACTATTATGTAATGGTACGATGTAATGATATCCACCTTGCAAAAGTGTCTCCAATATGCGCTTCTATCCTTAGTGGGACCTTCGAGTTCCTTTAGGATAGGGTCGCATATTGGGCATGACAACTACTCGATGCGAACAACCTCCTCCTTCCTTGGCAACAGTGCAATCGCTCTAAAGTTGAGGTGAAATAATTGCAATTGGCCATTAAATAGATCATGGAACATGGGCATAAGGTCTACTTTAATGATATGCCAGCACCTCTTGTAAAATTCAGCTTGAAAACCATCGGGGCCTGGTGCCTTATTATTCTTCATTTGTGCTATCGCCTCGAACACATCCTTCTTTGACAAGGGTTCCGACATAACCTCATTCTCATCGGCCCCTAGTTGAGGCAAATCCTTAACCACATGCTCGTGGAGCGAAACAAAATTCTCCTCCGGTGCCCCAAAGAGCTTTTTGTAGAAGTTTGAGATATACAATTTTAGGTTCTCATGTCCTACAATTGTACCATCATCTTGTTCGAGCTGAATAATATTCTTCTTCATGTGCTCTCATTCGCAATCATGTGGAAAAACTGGGTGAACCACATGTCGAACTTTAGCTCTAAGTTCCCATTTCAACCCTTTTCCCTGAGAAGCTCTCATAGCTTCTCTTCGGCTTCCCTCTTAACAATACGATCAACCGTCTCTAGCATATTGGCCTCAGCCTCTAAGTGCCACTTTCATTCTTTGCCCAGCCTCGCAACAAATGTCGCATGTGTCTAATCTTATATTGGCATTTTTGAATTTTTGATGGACCTATGTTCTCTTTAGCCCATTCCCTAGCTATTAAATCGAGAAACCCTCCCTCTAGAACCATGGCATTTTGAAAGAGAAGATGTTTTTGTTGCCTACATGGGTCGCATCCCCCGAGTCAACAAGGAGAGGAGTGTGATTGGAAAGTCCACTTTGTAATGCTCACACCATTACGAGAGGAAACTTCCGTTCCCATTCCACATTGGTTAGAACCCGATCCAATTCTCATATGTTGGATTCTCCAAATTGTTCACCCAAGCGTATTGCCTGCCTATGAGATCAATCCCTTTCAGGTCTAGACTCTCAATGATAACACTGAACATAAATGACCACCTTCCATCGAAATTACCATTATTATTTTCGTCTCTCTGCCTATTCATGTTAAGTCAGCCCCAACCAAAATAGGCAACCTCTCATCCCCGCAAACCCTCACCCTATCAGCTAGGAAGTCAGGCTTGAACTCCGGCTGTGCCGCACCTTAGACAGCGACCAGGACCCATCCAAAACCATCAACCTTTGATTGCACATGAAATTTGCTCGCATAGTCACCCAGAATAACATGGACTACTTCCAGAGTTTCGCAGTTTACCCCGAGTAAGACCCCACCAAACCTTCCCCGCGGTGGGAGACAATGACAGTCAAAATCTAAACCACCGGAGACCATTCAAAAAAACTATGAAGTAAAGTTATCTCTACCCATCTCGAGCAATACAATAAAGTCTAGTTTGTGTTCAGTAGAAGATACCATGAAAACCTATGCTTAGCCAAGTCCACACGACCTCTGCTATTCCAGAAAATGCCTCTCATTTTTCATCATGGAATTTTTGTTTGAATTTTATTCTTGCACTTCGATGCACCACAGAGAGAGGGTAGACCTTCCTCTTCCACACGGTTTGGGTTTATCCTGCACCACCACCGAGTCTACATGACGGGGGTTGTTTCCTAAGCTTTCAACTAGTTGCAGAGGTGCCGCATGCTCCTCTGCATCCAAAGCTTCTCTGTCTATCACACTAGAGGGCACTAGATCCTCACAAAGACATTCTAATGCTCGAACCCCGAGTGCATTTACTTCACTTTCTTTCATAGGTTTAACTGCCACAATATTTCTAAGAATTTCCATGGCTCTGTTTGCCTCAAGATCAAGTAAGTCATTAAGAGACCTAGCTACCTCCCGACTATTCGCCCCGAGAGATACCCCTAACTTATCAGCATTACTAACAATTTCATCCTCAGAAAAAACTAATACCGAAAAATGGTGTTTACGGACGTACCTGTAGTGTCTTCGATATCTCGAAGCTTTGCTCGCATAGCACGCCCCATTTGTAGGTCATCCCCGTCCGGCTGGGTCTGAATCCGCTGACTCGCCTACCTTTCACCGGACATATCGGGTCCGGGATCCCTCCAAAATCTATCACGTGTCCACATGATAGTCAGTCGTGGAACCAACTCCTGCCAGGTACCAGACCGATCACGCATGGCTGGGCTCCACGATCCGCACCGGGGACCTCGAGGCCTGCGGCGAAGTAGGATGGATAGCCGAGGAGAAGTACTCGGTTGTAATATCTCTAATTCCATTGCTAAACTATAGATTACTTTAAGAGATGCCAGGCTATCAAGCTTAATTAGGGACATCAAATGACCTAAACTAACCAAAGACTCCCAAGAACTCAGGGATGATATAGTGAATTTCCTTCATGTTGCCTTTTTTTTTCTTATGCGGGAGTTGTCGTATGGTGGACCTGCCCTAGCTTTAACAAAAAATGAAGGCTAACCATTTCTATATATATCGATAGTTTTCCTTTTGGTAGGTGCTGATTATGTAGACAACTGGAAAAGCGAAAGGTCTAGGTATTGGTTGGGATGGGAAAAAGTGTATATAGGGTAGTGTGATTGTATATGCATGTGATCTTTTCATGATTTGACTGTACTAAAATCTCAACAAAATGTAACATACCACCAAAGTAACGAAAGTACCAGACATATATAATCTTTGCATGGACTCACTCTACAGTGAGAACACAACGTGTATTTAGTTGTTTAGAAACTTCTCCAAAGATGTGCAGAAAGTGAAGTTAATTGCGTCCACTTTGGACGTACCTATTGTGATGGTAGCATGTAGCTGTCGTGTACATCCCATGATGCATATGCTTCACGGGAAACACATAGCCATGTCTTCCACCTACAACTGCTAAATATTCTCCCTAGCTCTTGCTCCTCCTACCTAGTAGGAACAAATTAGTGCGACGCTGTTTCACAATTAGTCCCTTTGATTTATGAGCTATCATGTCATCAATTGCTATTATACACGTGTGACTAGAAATTTGACACAAGCAATTATATAATCAGAAAAAAATTAAGAGTATAAAAACAATTAAATGGTTATTAGTTCAAATGGTGCATGAGCAACTCCAACAATGCCCCCCACTCTTAAAATAGAGGGCATACGTGTCTGCCACCTTATGAAGTACTCCATTCGTTCACTATTATAAGATGTTCTTAATTTTTTTTAAATTGAATCTATGTAGACACGTTTTAATGCATGTGCATGCTCATTTCAGTCCGTATGTATTTGCATGCTCATTTCAGTCCGTATGTACTCCCTTAGTAGTGATCTAAATGCTTTTATATTTCATTACAGAGAAAGTACTTCATATTGAAATATTCAAAACATCATATAATAATGAATGAAGGGAGTATTTTTTTTACTAAACCGTGGCGTGATCTATTAATTAAGCAAAGAAAATTGCTCAGTAGTACAGATACCACCTTTTTTCTTGCTGGGGAGTACAGATATCACTTCATGCGGCGTGGAATTTTTGCTGAGTTAGAGCATCTCCAACAGCGACCGGCAAATTGCTCCCGCATCCGTCGGCGGATAGGGGGACCAGTCCACGGACACGGATGCAGAAGGCCGCCATTCAACCATAGCCACATACATTTCAAACTGTATTTTAACTCATCAAATAAAATTCATGCAAACCGGCCGATATTTATCAAAGTTCGGATAGAAAATAGCACAAATTATTCATACATACCAGGCAATTGAAGTCTAGTACAACAATGTCTCTAATTCGATTAGATCCCGGATGTCCAACAAGTTTTTTATGAACGGATCATGTCGTTCCACACATACTCCCCTTCATCTTCATCCAACAGTGTGTGCACGTAAATGGACGTCCCTCTCTCCTGTGGTACACCACGGCAGCGCGTGCGGGCTACATAGATTGTGTACACCAACATTGAGTGACTCAATCGGCAAGTTGAGCAAGAGGAAGTAAAACTTATGATCTCGTCCTCGGCCGCGTGCAATTGCCACCTTGCCTCAAGCTGACGAACCACGTCGGAAAACTCGGTGACGCTAATCTAGACAACGTGCCAGCAATACGACAACGACCACATGTTGTGTGGTTAAAGTACATGTCTTAGGGCGCAATGTGCTTTCGTTCGTAAAACGTTTCATGTACTTGCTCCCAGAAGGGCCCCCCTCCGCTCCTGCCTACGAAATCCACAGATACGGCCAACCACACATCGCACAACAACTCATCATCCATGGTCGAGTAGCTCACCATCCTTCATACTCTAAAAAATAACGTAGCATTTGAAAATAAGGTTAATGAAATTTAACCGAACACCTGTCGGGCGTGGCGTCCGCCATGGAGGTCGTCAACAGGGGCGGAGTGTACTTGGGTACAAACGGCTCCAGGGTGGACAACTCCGTCTAGCGGCGCGTCGGCGCTAGTTGCGAAAGTCCGACAATGCCTCTGTGGCGGCCGAAGACGTACAACAGCGGCGGCGGAGGTGGAGGGGGCGGATGCAAAGTAAGGGGCAGAGTGGAAGAAATGGGACCGGGAGGGGGGATTGCGTGGGCTGGGGGTGTTGGAGCCCTACGTTTCAGGTATCTGGACTTCCACAAACCTCCCCCATTTTGTCTCCAATTTGTGGAGAAAACACGTCAGGATTATCCCACAAACCGATACAGAACCGCGTTGGATGGCTTCCGCCATTCGGACAGTGCGATCCAGACGGATGTGAACAGTTTGCGAGTCCGCCTTGAAGATGCCCTTAGACCAACTCATGGGGACAACTTGTGAGTTGCACCCTTTTCAGAGGATCTACACACGTAGTGGATGCCCTTAATCCTGCTCCTCCTAGTGCAAACTTTTCCAGTAGTGTATAAATTAGTCGCATGCAGTCTTCATAAGTTCCGGCGTATGTTTAAGAGATATAAACTAATGTGAGCCTCCGTGTTTGTCTTGGCTGAATGATCGAGAGCGTGTCTAGGAAAAGATAAGTTTAGCCAACTGTGTCTCGTTACATCCCTACAGAGAAATAGAGCATAAATAGTGGTGATGGATTGGTGATTCAGATAATGGGGTGAGGAAGACACGATCCGTGTTTGCTGGCCGCTTTGCTCGAACTCAAGTGGAGCTGTTAAACCCTAAATGCCTCTATTATTTCTTTTTCTTTGCGGGTGAAAATGCCTCTATTATTTCGAAAGTGTTATTCTAAGCTCGAGCTCAAATGAGCCCTTTATCTCAGTCATTCGCTTCTAGATTTGCACCACCTCTGGTACATGTCTCTGTATTCTGAGTAGTACATGCACCTATATTTCACACCATGACCCATCTGCCAACCACAATTAATACGATGCCCGCTGCCTCACACAAAATGGCTCGGACAATTGCCAACATTGTGGGCCGCAGCTCACACAAAATGTGCCCGTTTTTCAAAACGTACACTGTCATTTATTGCCAACTAACGCCCATGAACCATGTGTGCCACCACCTGAAATCCACTAGCTTCACCATGGAACTGCAAATGGCGGCAACTTCAACGACACCTACCCCACATAGAAAATTATGAGGATTTGAGGCTTAATTAGCAAGACTGTATTAACGACACTCTTGTCACAGGATCTATTCCTCATCAGCTAGGATTACAGGTCACAAATTTATCAAGCTCTAGCCACTAAAGGGAAGGAGAGGATTGCTAGAAGAAGAAGGTACAGAAGCATAGGAGGACGAAGTCGTCTAGTTCCTAGCCGAGTCATTCGTAAACCGTTCGCTTGTATATGTAGTTGCTGCCTTCTATTGCTTCCCAACAACCCAGGTCCAATAGGCGCAACCAATAGTCCAGCCCGTGACGAGAGTAGGGTTGGTAGCTAGCATTCCCCCTTCCTTAAAATTCGGCTTGACCTCAAGCCAATGCCATGTCGAACCTCTGATCTCATGGTACTTGATGCTTCATGACTTTGTCGATGTCATAGTGGGTGCCGTAGTTTAGGCGAAACTTGGTGAGGTTGATGGAGCTGACAATGCCAACTTGCTCAAGGCAGTAGTCGCCGTTGATGTTCACTTGGTCACAAAAAGCGTCGAGGTAGTACGATTGGTCGACACAAACATTGTCAGAGTAGAAAGCATGGTCGAGGTAGTGGTTGTGGTAATAAGTTGGAGCTACACCACTCCTCCTTGCTACTTGAGCTTGAGTGAAAAATCCGAAGAAATAGATAAGGGCTCAGATGCCTGGATCCCATGACAACTTCCCTTACCAAAATTCAAGGCTCCGGAAGTTCCTCATGGCATCATAAACAATGAACTGAAAGCGTACAGTACATGCCAGACCTAAAGTGAGATAATGACAGCCACCATTCATAAAATGGTAAGAACACACTGAGTGAAGTGAGAATGCAAATTCCCAGGCAACACATTGAAAATCACATTACATAGTAGTTTCCACGATGAGCCTTTTGCATTTAGGATAATGCCTTCTTAGGCAACTGAGCTCAACCATGTGAAGACAGACTAGTGCTTTGTAATGACAATTCACACCATTGCAAGGAGTATCTTGCATATCTTCAAGGCTCGATGCACAACCGCCAGACTCCCAAGCTAGGAGCAATGAGAGATCAATGAGAACAATGATGTTCTTCATAGGACTGCCAAGAACAATATGCTTCATTGATGTTGTTCCAATTAACGATTGTAGTTGTGTGCATTGATCAACATAAACCTATAGAACAAATGATGCACAAACCATACTTAAAATGGTACTGAAAATTACTCCAAGTATAATGTCAGGACGATACCCAATGAGTAGTAGCGAATAAGCATCAACCACGTGACCATATTGTAGAAAGTAACCAGAGGTGGTAATATAAGCAGCTAACAGAGTAACTTGGAATCCAACAAACTCCAACATCATATTAACCCATATGTGACCTTACCAAATTTGTAAAGTTGTTGTAACATCACTAGGTGAAATGCATACACCTATGTTGGGAATCGTTGCACGAAAAAAAATTCCTACGAATTCACCCAAGATCTAATCTAGGAGATGCTACCAATGGGAGGGAGTGTGTCTACATACCCTTGTAGACGGAAAGTGGAAAGATTCAATGAACGTGGTTGATGTAGTCGTACTGTTCATGATCCAATCCAATCGAGCGCTGCACGAATGACAACTCTGAGTTAAGAACACACATGGCTCGGTGACGTCTCCTCCTTCTTGATCTAGCAAGCGAGGGGGAGAGGTAGATGTGATCTAGGCCAGCAGAACAACATGGTGGTAGTTGAGGATTTTCTGCAGGGCTTCGCCAAGCAGCTGCGGTGGAGGAAGTGGAGGGAGAGAGAGAGAGAGAGGGGGGAGGCGCCCAACTCCTCCCTGTCTTTACATAGGAGGTGACGGGTGCGGACACCTTGCCCCTC
>NC_041381.1:223169128-223209721 GCF_002162155.2 Triticum dicoccoides | reverse complement strand
GGGCGGCGACCCCCCTCCCTTTTAGGATTTGCCCCCCTAGCCGCATGGACCCTTGGGGGCTGGTGCGCCTGGCCCATGTAGGCTAGGGCACCACCTCTCAGCCCATGTAGCCTCCAGGACAGGTGGGGCCCACTGGTGGACCTCGGGAACCTTCTAGAACTCCTCGGTACAATGCTGGTAAATTCCCGAACTATTCTAGAAACCCTAAAAACACTTCCCATATATGAAACTTTACCTCCAAACAATTCTGAAGTTCCTCGTGATGTCCCGGATCCCATCTGAGACTCTGAACTACCTTCGGACTCACCATTATGAATATCCCAATACTACCCTAGCGTTACTGAACGTTAACTGTGTGCCCCTACGGCTTCGAGAACATGCAGAGATGACCGAGACACCTCTCTGATCAATAATCAATAGCAGGACCTAGATGCCCATAATGACTCCCAAATATTTAACCAAGATGTTTATCGGTTTGAACTACGATGTCAAGGGTCCAGATAATCCCATATATAGTTGCCTTTGTCACGCGATATTTTACTTGCCCGAGATTCGATTGTTGGTATTGCCATACCTAGTTCAATCTCATTACCGGAAGTTCTCTTTAATCATTCTGTAATACAATATCCCCGTGAATAAACACATTAGTCACATGCTTGCGAGCTACTTTGGATGTTGTATTACTAAGAGGGCCCAGAAATCTCTCTGCGTCACAAATCCCAGTCTTGACCCATGCAACCCAATAAATACCTTCCGAGATACCTGAAGAGCACCTTTATGATCACCCAGTGACGAAGTGACGTTTGATACCTAAAAAGCATTCTTTCGGTATTAGGGAGTGGCACGATCTCATTGTGCAAGGAAGAAATACTTGACATTAGAAAAGTTGTAGCAATTAAACTAACTGACACGATCAAATGGGTCTGCCAACTCATCATTCTCCTAATGATGTGATCCCATTATTAAATGACAACTCATGTCTATGGTTAGGAAACCTTAACCATCTTTAATGAAGGAGCTAGTCTAGTAGAGGCTCAGTAGGGACATGGTGTTTGTTTATGTATCCACACATGTATTTGAGTTTCCGGTTAATACAATTATAGCATGGAGAATAAAAAATTATCAAGAACAAGTAAATACGGTAATTTTAACTTTATTACTGCCTTTACGTCATAGTTCCAATAGTCTCCCACTTCACTAGATTCAATAATCTAGTTTACATAATAATGAATCTAACACCCACCCATAGAGCTCTGGTGCTGATCATGTTTTGCTCGTGGAAGAGGTTTAGTCAACGGGTCTACAACATTCAAATCTGTATGAACTTTGCTAATCTCTATGTCTCCTTCCTTGATGTAATCGCAGATGGAGTTGAAGTGGCGTTTTATATGCTTAGTTTTCTTGTGTAACCATGGCTCCATGGAAATGGCAAGGGCACCAGTGTTGTCACAATAGATAGTCATGGGATCCGATGCACTAGGAACCACACCTAGATCAGACATGAACTCCTTCATTCAGACTCCTTCTTGTGTGCTCCCAAAGCAGCTATATATTATGTTTCACATATTGATGCTGCTACAACGCTCTGCTTGGAGCTACTCCAGCTGACTGCTCCACCATTAAAAATAAATATGTATCCAAATTGAGACTTTGAGTCATCTGGATCAGTGTCAAAGCTAGCATCGACATAATCCTTTACGACGAGCTCTTCATCACCTCCATAAACGATAAACATTTCCTTAGTCCTCTTTAGGTACTTAAGGATATTTTTTATAAATGTCTAGTGTTCCACTCTTGGATGACTCTAGTACCTACCAGTCATACTAATGGCAAGGCACACATCAGGTCTAGTGCATAACATGGCATACATGATAGAGCCTATGGCTGAAGCATAGGGTACGACTTTCATATTTTCTCTTTCTTCTATCATAGATGGTCATTGAGTCTTACTCAAGTTCATACCTTGGAACATGGGCAAGAACCCCTTCTTTGACTGGTCCATTTTGAACTTCTTCAAAACTTTTTCAAAGTATGTACTTTGTGAAAGTCCTATCAGGCGTCTTGATCTATCTCTATAGATCTAGATGCCCTATATGTAAGCTGCTTCACCATTGTCTTTCATTGAAAAACTCTTGTTCAAATAACCCTTTATGCTTTCCAGAAGTTCTATGTCATTTCCAATCAATAATATGTCGTCCAAATACAGTATTAGAAATGCTACAGAGCTCCCACTCACTTTCTTGTAAATACAAGCTTCTCCATAAGCTTGGATAAATCCAAAAGCTTTAATCAACTCATCAAAGCGAAGATTCCAACTCCGAGATGCTTGCACGAGTCCATAAATGGATCTCTAGAGCTTGCATACCTTATTAGGATCCTTTGGATCGACAAAACCTTTGGGTTGCATCATATAAAAGTTGTCCTTAAGGAAACCATTAAGGAACGCAATTTTGGCGTCCATCTACCAGATTTGATAATCAAAAAATGCAGCAATTGCTACCATAATCCTAACAGACTTTAGCATCGCTACGGGTGAGGAAGTCTCATCATAGTCAACCCCTTGAACTTTATGAAAACCTTTTGCGACAAGTCGAGCTTTATAAACAGTGACATTACTAGCAGTGTATGTCTTCTTCTTATAGATCCATTTATTCTGAATAGCCTTTCGATCGTCAAGTAAGTCCACCAAAGTTCATATACTTGGTTTTTGTACATGGATCCTATCTCGGATTTCATGTCCTTTATCCATCTGTCGTAATCCGGGCTCATCATCTCTCCCTCTCACAGTATAGGATCATCATTATCCAACAATATGATGTCCAAGATAGGATTATCGTACCATTCGGGGTAGTACGTGTCATGGTCGACCTATGAAGTTCAGTAGTGGCCTGGTTCGAAGCTTCATTATCATCATCATTAGCTTCCTCTAGATGGTGTAGGCATCACATGAACTTCTTTTTGTGCTGCGCTACTCTCTAATTCGAGAGAAGGTTCAATAACCTCGTCAAGCTCTACCTTCCTCCCACCCACTTCTTTCGAGAGAAACTCCTTCTCTAGAAAGGATCCAAATTCACTAACCCAAGTCCGATCATCACGTGAGATGGAGTAGTTTCAACGGTGAACATCTACATGTTGATCATATCATCCATATGAGTCATGTTTAACCTTTCGGTTCGCTGTGTTCCGAGGCCATGTCTGTACATGCTAGGCTTGTCAAGTTAACCAAAGTATTTATGCATGTGTAAAACTAGCATACAGCCATTGTATATGAATGTAGAATTTATCACACCCGATCATCACGAGGTCCTTCAAAATGATGAACTTTCACAAAGGTTCCGTGGCACCCCGGCTCAGAGGAAACCGGAACGCTCCGTATTCCAGCCCAGAGATTGAGGAGAAGTCTTCTGGAATACGACACTGCTTAGCATAGAACAAACCAGCCTTCTATTATTACACGAATATGAGTACAAGGTCTCCGATATTTACAATGAATAACATCGACACGACAACACTACGCCATCCTCAATTGCTCTATGCAAGCAGCAGAACAACTCAAAGCAGCAGAACAATGATGACGGTGGTGAACTCCACTCCGCAGGGACTCTGGCTGGAATGCTTATCCTAGCTCGCATGAACAGAAACCACGACAAGCAAGCAATCAAATCCGACATGGCCTGCAAGCTGGCATGACACGCCAAGTCAGTACATTGAATGTACTTGCAAGCTCACAATAACCAGAAGCATTTAAGAAAGACAACAACATGGCAATTATAGGTTAAAAAGGAACTAACATGATATCATCAGAATAACATGGCATCACCAACATAAACTTGATACAGCTAGCACAACATGAACTTATTAATCCAAAATCACTAGCATGCAACATGATGACACTATATGCACCACTTAATTTGCTCGGGTTATCTCGTAACCAACTCATGCATCACTTACCAACCTCGGACATCACACGATCATCTCAATAATATCAATCAAAGCATGGCATGGCAATAACAAACTACCAATCATATCAAATGCAGACATAGCATGTTAACTGTATGCAACCATCTCATGATCTACCATGGTTCTTTAAATGCAAACATATTACTCATGCAATGCAACCAAACTTGTGCACTGAGTCCCTCGCACTCTCTTACCAACGGTGATCATCTCATTTCCTTATCCCCAACAGAGACAAACTTGTGATCCTTACGGCGACCACAACCCGACCACTAAATGGCTCGTGATCCTTACGGCAATCACAACCCGACCAACACTTGGCCCGTGACCCTTACGGCAATCACAACCCGACCAACACATGGCCCGTCTCGTTGTTATTAAACACATTATTTTTATTACTATTGACTCATGGTGTGACCTTCTCTCGACCTGTCCCTTATCTGTGGGCGCGGCTATCGATGGATTTAATATACACTCTACTGAGGTTAGTACACTGTACTCACACTACGGAACCCATGGCCTTGCCCTCCCATTCGGGTGGACCAACGACGTTCCAACAAAACCGATCTACTGCCATGACACTCCCCCGGCCACTCCGACTCACTCCTCACTGAGCTAAGTCATGGGTGGCCCCGTGCCTACCTCCAGACACAACGACCACCATCGTGGCCCATCCCACACAGGGACACGGATCCAAAAACTAACTCAACAACGGGCACACAAGGTTATGCTCCGCCTACCTGATCTGGGTAGCACGTGCCCATAACCTTCCCTCGTTGGAGGCACCGGCGAGAGGCACGACAATAGACCCAGTTAGGACCGTCCCATACCGATAAGCGTGGTTGCACTGGTCAGCATCGATTCAGCGGCACCATGACTCAGCCAACAATTGTTCAAGTTCAATTTAATCCGGTTAACTTGAATGCAAATATGCTAAGCCATGATAAAATGCATGAACATGATATCAACATCATCATGAGAGTATCACATAGCTTTCCACCATATCAACAATAAATCATATCCACTGAGTATCGCATACTATCTAGCATGACCATCTCCAACATCAACATGTACTACTAACAAGCATAAACATATGAAAGGTCATACTAGCAGGTATAACATGATCACAGGGTACAAAACAACATAGCACAAAAGTGAACATGCTAATCTGAACATCACCGGAACAACGGTAACCATCTTTTCAACAAGCAAAAATTTATTAAATATTCAAGTTGAAAACCATGGCTACTGCATGACTATCATGCAAGTGGGTATTGTGGCTTGCCCTGGGATGAATAAGGCACCGGGGAGAAGTGCGGTGAAGCTGCGGAAAGAATCACCGGAAAACGTACTCTCTCGGAGGGGGCTGATTAAGGGCAGTGGCAAAATGGTCACTTTCAATATGCCAAAACATAATGAAAGTGACACCAACAGGAAGGGCTCGACGAAACGAAGAAGTGGGCTTTGGATTCACCTCAAACGGAGTTACGGATAAAAAGATATGGAGGGTTGAAGTTCAGGGACTTTTCTGCAAACATTTCATCACAAATAAGTCCCTGAGTGGATAAGACGAAGTGCAAAACAGAAACACGCTTTCGGTCAGCGAAAACGTATTCCGCGGAATACGTTTCCACTTATCCATGTCAGCGTGGACTGGTCAACGCGGTGTCGGCGGCTTAGAGGCTTACAGGGGGGGGGTCCACGTGCAGGCGATGGGGCCCACCTGGCCAGCTGGCCAGGTCAACGCCTTCGTCTTCTTCCTCCTCTTCCTGGCCCGACCGAAGCAAAGGCAGGGGCGCTGCCGGCACCGTCCCTGGCGGCTCCAGCCACTCCAGGCCAAGGCGAGGGCACCGGCGGCTTCAGGATGGTGCGCCGCCTCCATCCAAGGGCAGAGGGAGCGTCGGGGGGGGGGGTGTGGCCGTGGCACCGTGCGGTGGCAAGAGCTACAGACGGCGGCGGCTAAGATTGGGGACGGCGGCAACAGAGGCTCCGACGATGAGCGAATGGGTTGGGGAGGCCCTATGGGAGGTGGGGAAGGCCGAGAAGGAGGAAGAATGGAGAGGGAGGCTCGGCGTTGGGTGAATTTAGCCGAGACCGAGGCGGCGGCCATGGCGGCCATGGGGGCAGAGAGAGCTTCGGGAGCTCGAACGAGTGGACGGGGAGGGAGCTGGGAGAGAGGCGAGGCCAGTGGTGAGGTCCAGAGGCTTGGGGGAGGGCTATAAATAGCCGGGGCAAGGGAGGCCGAGCTGGCACCTCCAGCGACGCGTGTTCGGCGCCACGGACGCGTGCCCGCGCGCATGGGCTCGGGGGCAAACGACAGAGGGGGAAGCAGGAGAGAGCTCACAAGGAGGAGAAGGCCAAACGAGGGGCAGAGGAAGAGGCCGAGCACCATTAAAACATGTCAGAGCACTGTGCTCCCATGGGCGCTCGTCGGGGAGCGTCGGTGAGCTAGCTTCTGGAGGGGGAGAGGGGTCCATCGGAGCGGCGACGACGAGGGCTACCTACTAGACATCATCACGGGCTCTAAGACGACGAGAGGAGGATGGGGTCTAGCACAAACAATGATCTAGACGCGGCCACTGCACACAGAGCGCGCCAACAGGCATGCCAGCTGCGTGGTCACCACGTGACGTGACATGGCACATTAAATGATCTACAACACCTAAAAAGTTGTCTAGCTGATAGTCCTTCCAAAGTAGGTTTGATCTGAGGTGGTAACTTGGTGAAAACGTCTCTGGTTAAAAGATTATCAACTGCTGAAGTTTACTGCAGTAAACTTAGTCGTGCACTGGTGATCAACAGAGCGTTGCTAAGGGCAAAACAAGTTGTCTGGGGTGTTTAGGATAGGAAGGACTATGATCCTGGAGGTTGGGAGGGTAAATGGACCAAGTTTTACTGCAGTTGCTTTGCAATTGCCAAAATGGTCCAGAAATGAAAATCATGAAGATGCACTCACATGGAGTGTCCAATTGATCTCCAACTGGGCAAGTCTTAGTCATTTGGTCATATGGAAATGCTCACCAAGTATCATATCATTTGGCAAAGCCAAAATGGTACTTGATTCACAAACATCTTCTCTGGACAGAAACTTGAAATAATTATGGTGGTCACATGGCTCAATTAAATGATGCCAAAATTGGTGGAGAGATGTTTTATGGGTATAAGAATGATCTGGTAATTTATCAGGATTTTTGAATCAATATAAAATATACTTGCTTCACAACCTGAAAATATTACCAGAAACAAAGATTTGCTCATGTCCTCACATAGATGATTGGATGGGGCTGCAAATGGGTGGAAGGGGTTAATATGAGCACATTAAGGAGTGTGCAAAAGTTCAACTCATTTGGGTCTCCTAGCTAGTACTTCCTTTACAAAGCCTTCTGTCCGACAGAAACTTGGAAAATTCACTGAGGAATATTGGCTAGTCAAATAAATTTGAACTTGTGCATGAGGCAATTATTTGTACATATAAACATGCCCAAAAAGGTTGGGAGTCAATAGGATAAATATAAAGGACACTTCCTTCACAAAGTGCCATTTAGGGCAGAATAGGAAATGAATTATTGGAGGATTATTTTTGAACTTGGCAATGAAAAGTTTTGCCATATTTGATCAAGATATGACCCAAACAATTTATGAGAATTATTTGGGAATTTTAGGAGTTATGGAGATATAGGTTGCTTCACAACCTAGGGAAATTGGAGTTATTCCTTTAACAGAAAAGTAATATTCTCAATAAAAAGAATATTGGGATTTGGGCTAGGATGGAAATGACAGGGTCTAGGGAAAGATTTGGGAATGACAAGCCACTCTGGAAGCAAAAAAGAGGTCATCTTCTTCGGTTTCCAGACCACAAAGCCACGGAAAAAGAAAACTGGAAAGTCACAGAAAAAGAAAACTCAGGGAAAAACCTCGGAAAAACACAAGAAAAAGAACGGGCCAAAAGTCAGGCTGTCACAAACCTTAACCCCTTAAAGAAATCTCATCCTCGAGATTTGGTTGCTCAGGGAACAAGTATGAATATTCTGACTTAAGGAAACCGTTTCCAACTCGGGTATCCTTTTTCCTTTATTGTTATTCCCATTAAATTTTTATCTGACTAGCTCTGGGTGGTTTGCTTTACTGTATCCACATTCTGACAGATCTTACCTGGCTTGCTCATGCTTATATAGGCTCCAATTTCTTTTTAGATCTGCTGGCTAGCTGAGTGTGATTAATCATCATGACTGAAATATATGTCCGTCTTCACAAATCCAAAAGTGATTTCCGCTGGATGTGACACCCGGCACTGACAACCTTTCATGTAATGATAATCAAATTTTTCTGATGAAAACTCAAGCTCTGACTCATTGCATTTGGTTTCTCCACTGAATGCAGGTCCTTTGGGTTCCAAATAGTGAGTTAAAACATAATCGTTTACTAACAGATTCTGACTCATCACAGAAGTTTCTGAATCATCTTAACTGGTTCCACTGTCGTGAGTATCGGATCCGTACCAAATATTTGACTTTCTCCTGTCGCGGCCAGCATAAATGTTTTGGCCTGTATGATAATATCTGTAGACTTGACTGACGGTGGTTCTGACGGAATTTTTTTGGTCACGACAGGCTATCCATGATGATTCATATAAGTGAGGACTCAGGCTTCCAGGTTGTTATTCCTCATGCCGAGTACTCATGCTGTAGACATATCCATGTGGATCAATACTGACTTAGACTGTCCGGGGATCTACACCATGGGGGTCATGCAACAATTTTTATACATGTATCACTGGTCTTGCTCCTTCATTATTGTTTTCTTGGTCTGGATCCTTGGCTGAAAGAGCTGGGTCATATTGTTTCTTTGTATGACCATAGGTACTGTCGGTGCAATTTTTCGGCAATCGTAGCTTATCCTCATTTTTCTGACTAGGTAACCATTAAATTGCAGGTTTAACACCTCTCAAGTTCTGATCGTTGGGAAATGATCATCCGAAACTCTTGCAAGAAAATCGGCAAATAAATCAGTAGCCACCAGAACAGTTTTTACAACTTAGATCTGGGACATTACTGAAATAACTCAACCACGGCTCAAGACGGCCAAAAAGCAGCTCAGAGCATGAGACCGGGTCGATAAGAAGAAGGTGGCAGCTCCCTAAAATAGCCAAAAGCAACTATAGGGCCACTGTCACAAAAAGGAACCCAATAGCTGTACGAGATGGCCGAAAAGCAGGTCAGAATTGTGACAGTCGTTGAAGAGAGAAACAAAAATCAGCATCCACCCCGGATATCTAGAAACAACTCAGATCATAGGTGTGGTGTTGTCATTGGGGAAAATGGGACAAGGGCTCATCAGGATCCTTTTCCAGGTTCACGAGTACTTGTACTGAGCTCACTGAGGTCGTCAATCCTCATAATCGTTTGTCACACTGTGGTGTATACTGGCTTTCTTCTATTAACCATCCTCACGTGGTTGTCAGATCCTCATCCGAGTGACTTGTAAGATCTTGATGGTATGCTCATTGCATATATATGAGGACCTGATTCCGAGATAGACGTGTATTCTGACTGATTCTTGATTCTAACCAAAATGTTGCAGGTCTGATTCTTGGGATTCACTACCATATCTGTCAATTCACAGTGTACTACCTTGTACCAATGTCTTACTGAGGAATATTTGCTGGCTTGTGCTCGAAACTTTCATCGGACAGCTTGTTGAAGAATACTAGGTATCGTGCTTCAGAAGCTTACCCCCTTAAAGACTTTGTTGGGGAAAGACTCGGTACCTTATGTTGGAAGCTTTTGCGGTTGCTTACTGAAGAAGGCAGAGTACCTTGCACGGGAAATCATCCATGTATCACACTGAGGAAGATAGATGAATCTTGCCTTGGAAGCTTATCTGGTATCTTGCAAGGGAAAATTGGGTTTCTTACACCAGAAGCTTTTTATTGTGATATGCGGACCGATTTCCACATATATAACCATCATAATATTTTTGATGTTGATTTCTTGTATGAAACAGGGTTTTACTGGACTATATGCAATATTTTTGCTTGCTTCCAGGTACATCGAGTTCCAAAATCATCCTCAACGAAAACTTAAACTTGTATTTGAGCCATACCTTTGATAATATTCTGTCAACCTTGCACACAATTTATCTTCTTGCTGATTTAATCATTTTGTTGTGATGAGTGCACGCTAATGCAAACTAGGTACTGACGATCCATCAAGGGTTTTTTTGCATCCAGACAAGATATTCCCAATTTTCATTGCAGGCAGCTGATAATTCCATTCTGTTTAGCTGAATTTCCAAATATATGCATTTCTTGCTAACTCTTCGGGTCCGGTGTCGGCTAACGAGCAACTTTAATAGGGGAAAAATTTGTAACACCGAAGGCCCAAAGAAAGGAATGACAGAAACAACGAAAACAAAAGCACACAAGCATTCTACTAATATAATTAATCAAGCAATCATCACATATTACAACTACTCACACAATAATATGCATGCACACCTAAGCACACAAATCTTGGGGAAACTCCGGTATTGCGGTCTAATATGCTGTGGCGGTGTGCATGAGGACGAATAAATGTGTGGAATAGTTGGTGTAAACAGTGCTACACCAAGTGGTAGCTTAGCCAGATAGCAATCTGAACCAGCTCGAAGACGAGGACGTACTCGGTAATCAAGCAGTGCGACACAAAGGTCGCAACCACATTATTATCAAGCGGACGGAAAAATATTCGTACTCGTCGAAGAAATAGGATTGCGGGTAAAAACTGAGACTGCTGACATTGCCCTTTCTTGATAACTGAGATCATTAAGGGTTGCCAACACGACAAAATAAAAGAATGATCTGGGATAGACGCATGTCCATCACCAAAATGATAGGCGAGACTGAAGGAAAGACATCAGTGCGATACCTAAGCACCAATTTTGCAAACAGTGTCAGGATCACTTGGCATCACTCTGCTGGGACAGAAATGACACCAAACACCAAAGGAAAAAGGGAACTGGAGAAATGCAAAGGTTGAGCTGTAGCGGATCCAAACCGATGCCAGCTACACTCACCAGATAAACCATTATTGACTAAATAATATTCTATATGCATGCTATGCGACAAACAAATGCAGCAATCAAGTGCAATCAACAAGCCAGACTCTATACTACCGATTTCTAACGTTCACGCGGTCTAGGGCGTCCTACAGCCAGACCTGCTCTGATACCAAGCCTGTGGCACCCCGGCTCAGAGGAAATCGGAACGCCCCGTATTCCAGCCCAGAGATCGAGGAGAAGTCTTCTGGAATACGGCACTGCTTAGCATAGAACAAACCAGCCTTCTATTATTACACGAATATGAGTACAAGGTCTCCGATATTACAATGAATAACATCGGCACAGCCACTACACCATCCTCAGTTGCTCTATGCAAGTAGCAGAACAACTCGAAGCAGGGGAATAACTCTAGCAGCGGAACAACGACGACGGTGGTGAACTCCACTCCGCAGGAACTCTGGCTGGAACGCTTATCCTAGCTCGCACGAACGGAAACCATGACAAGCAAGAAATCAAATCCGGCATGACCTGCAAGCTGGCATGACACGCCAAGTCAGTACATTGAATGTACTTGCAAGCTCATAATAACCAGAAGCATTCCAGGCAGACAACAGCATGGCAATTACAGGTTAAACAGGAACTAACATGATATCATCAGAATAACATGGCATCACCAACATAAACTTGATACAGCTATCACAACATGAACTTATTAATCCAACATCACTAGCATGCAACATGATGACACTATATGCACCACTTAATCTGCTCGGGTTATCTCGTAACCAACTCATGCATCACTTACTAACCTTGGACATCACACGATCATCTAAATCATATCAATCAAAGCATGGCATGGCAATAACAAACTACCAATCATATCAAATGCAGACATAGCATGTTAACTGTATGCAACCATCTCATGATCTACCATGGTTCTTTAAATGCAAACATATTACTCATGCAATGCAACCAAACTTGTGCACTGAGTCCCTCGGACTCTCTTACCAACGGTGATCATCTCATTTCCTGATCCCCAACAAAGACAAACTTGTGATCCTTACGGCAATCACAACCCGACCACTAAATGGCTCG
The DNA here is from genome assembly GCF_002162155.2 of Triticum dicoccoides. Lineage (NCBI taxonomy): Eukaryota > Viridiplantae > Streptophyta > Magnoliopsida > Poales > Poaceae > Triticum > Triticum dicoccoides. The sequence continues at coordinate 223,197,631 of NC_041381.1, read as the reverse complement.
TGATCCTTACGACGATCACAACCCGACCAACACTTGGCCCGTGACCCTTACGGCGATCACAACCCGACCAACACATGGCCCGTCTCGTTGTTATTAACACATTATTTTTATTATTGTTGACTCATGGTGTGACCTTCTCTTGACCTGGGCCCTTATTCGCGGGCACGGCTATTGATAGATTTAATATACACTCTGCAGAGATTAGTACACTGGACCCACACTACGGAACCCATGGCCTCATCCTCCCATTCGGGTGGACCAACGGCTTTCCGACAAAAACGATCTACTGCCATGACACTCTCCCGGCCACTCCGACTCACTCCTCACTGAGCTAAGTCATGGGTGGCCACGTGCCTACCTCCAGACACAACGACCACCATCGTGGACCGTCCCACACAGGGACACGGATCCAAAAACTAACTCAACAACGGGCACACAAGGTTATGCTCCGCCTACCTGATCTGGGTAGCACGTGCCCATAACCTTCCCTCGTTGGAGGCACCGGCGAGAGGCACGACAATAGACCCAGTTAGGACCGTCCCATATCGATAAGCGTGGTTGCACTGGTTAGCATCGATTCAGCGGCACCATGACTCAGCCAACAATTGTTCAAGTTCAATTTAATCCGGTTAACTTGAATGCAAATATGCTAAGCCATGATAAAATGCATGAACATGATATCAACATCATCATGAGAGTATCACATAGCTTTCCACCATATCAACAATAAATCATATCCACTGAGTATCGCATACTGTCTAGCATGACCATCTCCAACATCAACATGTACTACTAACAAGCATAAACATATGAAAGGTCATACTAGCAGGTATAACATGATCATAGAGTACAAAACAACATAGCACAAAAGTGAACATGCAAATCTGAACATCACCGGAACAACGGTAACCATCTTTTCAACAAGCAAACATTTATTAAATATTCAAGTTGAAAACCATGGCTACTGCATGACTATCATGCAAGTGGGTATTGTGGCTTGTTGTGGGTAATGGTTCTTCCTCCCTGTTCTGGAAAGATGCGTGGTTCGATGATCATGACACCCCTCTTATGGAGCTCTACCCCCGAGCCTTCTCTTTTTGCAAGAATGAAGATGAAACTATGGCTAATATCCTGACTGCCTCTGACGCCAGCTTGATCTTCCACCTGCCTCTCTCTTCGCAAGCCAGGCAGGAAGTCAGAGATATTCAGCAGGGATCCATGCATGTTGTGCTTGACAGGGCCTGCAATGATTCTTGGGTTTGCAACCTAGGCGGATCTTTCTCCTCCAAGAGATACTATGATCACTGTTTCAGGGACATGGTTGCTGACAAGGCTTTTGGGTGGTTGTGGAAGGCCAAGAGTCCAATCAAATTCAAAATGTTTGGCTGGTTATTAATGGTCGATAGACTAAACACTAGAAATATGCTGAAACGCCGTCATTTTAACGTGGCTGGGAACGTATATACATGCATGCTCTGCCCAAGCCCCCCTGAGGAAACTGTCGAGCATCTATTCTTCAATTGCCCGTTCAGCCAACATTGCTGGGACAAAGTTGGCATACTTTGGCCAAACTCTGGGGATAGACTAACCCTCATACACGCTGGCAAAGAGGGCTGGCGCCGGCCGTTGTTCATGGATATCTTCCTGCTGGCGGTTTGGAGTTTATGGAAGGAGAGGAACAACCTTTTATTCAGGGGGATCCCACATTCCTTTCAGACGTGGCTAGCTAGATTTAAGGAGCTACTGGCTTTACTGGTGCACAATTATAAGGAGACCCTGCGTCCCTCCCTAGAGAACTACATACAAAGCTTGTAGGTACTGACTTTCATAGTATCATAAATCGCATGGCCGGGGGGCCTCACACCCCACCATTGTAACAATGCTGTAATTGATCCCTTGTGAATAATACAAAAGTCAGTGGGAGCCTCTCCCACTGTCGTGCAGTTTCAAAAAAAAACAAGGCACCGGGGAGAAGTGCGGTGAAGCCGCAGAAAGAATTACCGAAAAACGTACTCTCTCAGAGGGGGCTGATTAAGGGCAGGGGAAAATGGTCATTTTTAGTATTCCAAAACATAATGAATGTGACGCCAATAGAAAGGGCTCGACGAAACGAAGAAGCGGGCTTTGGATTCACCTCAAACGGAGTTACGGATAAAAAGATATGGAGGGTTGAAGTTCAGGGACTTTTCTGCAAAAAATTCATCACAAATAAGTCCCTGAGTGGATAAGACAGAAGCGCAAAATAGAAACACGCTTTTGGTCAGCGAAAACGTATTCCGCGGAATACATTTCCACTTATCCACGTCAGCGTGGACTGGTCAACGCGGTGCCGGCGGCTTAGAGGCTTACAGGGGGGTCCACGTGCAGGTGATGGGGCCTGCATGGCCAGCTGGCCAGGTCAACGCCTTTGTCTTATTCCTCCTCTTCCTGGCCCGACCGAAGTAGAGGCAGGGGTGCTGCCGGTGCCGGCCCCGGTGATTCCGGCCACTCCAGGCCAAGGCGAGGGCACCGGCGGCTTCAGGATGGCGCGCCGCCTCCATCCCAGGGCAGAGGAAGCGCCGGGGAGGGGTGTGGCCGCGGCACCGTGTGGTGGCAGGAGCTACAGACGGCGGCGGCTAAGGTTGGGGCGGCGGCAACAGAGGCCCCGGCAACGAGCGAATGGGTTGGGGAGGCCCTACGGGAGGTGGGGAAGGCCGAGGTGGAGGAAGAATGGAGAGGGAGGCTCGGCGTTGGGTGAATTTAGCCGAGGCCAAGGCGGCGGCCATGGGGGCACAGAGAGATTCGGGAGCTCGAACGAGTGGACGGAGAGGGAGCTGGGAGAGAGGCGAGGCCAGTGGTGAGGTCCAGAGGCTCGGGGGAGGGCTATAAATAGCCGGGGCGAGGGAGGCCGAGCTGGCACCGCCGGCGACGCATGTCCGGGGCCACGGACGCGTGCTCGCGCGCATGGGCTCGGGGGCAAACGACGGAGGGGGAAGCAGGAGAGAGCTCACGAGGAGGAGAAGGCCAAAGGAGGGGCAGAGGAAGAGGTCGAGCACCATTAAAACATGTCGGAGCACTGTGCTCCCGTGGGTGCTCGCCGACAAGCGTCGGTGAGCTAGCTTCCGTAGGGGGAGAGGGGTCCATCGGAGCGGCGACGACGAGGGCTACCTACTGGACATCATCACGGGCTCTAAGATGATGAGAGGAGGAGGGGGTCTAGCACACAGTGCTCTGTACGCGGCCATTGCACACAGAGCGCGCCAACAGGCATGCCAGCTGCGTGGTCACCACGTGACATGGCACATTAATTGATCTACAGCACCTAAAAAGTTGTCTAGCTGATAGTCCTTCCAAAGTAGGTTTGATCTGTGGTGGTAACTTGGTGAAAACGTCTCTGGTTAAAAGATTATCAACTGCTGAAGTTTATTGCAGTAAACTTAGCCGTGCACTGGTGATCAACAGAGCATTGCTAAGGGCCAAACAAGTTGTCTGGGGTGTTTAGGATAGGAAGGACTATGATCCTGGAGGTTGGGAGGGTAAATGGACCAAGTTTTACTGCAGTTGCTTTGCAATTGCCAAAATGGTACAAAATGAAAATCATCAAGATGCACTCACATGGAGTGTCCAATTGAGCTCCAATTGGGCAAGGCATAGTCATTTGGTCATATGAAAATGCTCACCAAGTATCATATCATTTGGCAAAGCCAAAATGGTACTTGCTTCACAAACATCTTCTCTAGACAGAAACTTGAAATAATTATGGTGGTCACATGGCTAAATGAAATGATGCCAAAATGGGTGGAGAGATGTTTTATGGGTATAAGAATGATCTGGTAATTTATCAGGATTTTTAAGCAATATAAAATATACTTGCTTCACAACCTGAAAATATTACCAGAAACAAAGATTTGCTCCTGTGCTCACATAGATGATTGGATGGGGCTGCAAATGGGTGGAAGGGGTTAATATGAGCGAATTAAGGAGTGTGCAAAAGTTCAACTCATTTGGGTACTCCTAGCTAGTACTTCCTTTACAAAGCCTTCTGTCAGACAGAAACTTGGAAAATTCACTGAGGAAGATTGTCTAGTCAAATAAATTTGAACTTCTGCATGAGGCAATTATTTGTACATACAAACATGCCCAAAAAGGTTGGGTGTCAATAGGAGAAATATAAATGACACTTCCTTCACAAAGTGCCATTTAGGACAGAACAGGAAATGAATTATTGGAGGATTATTTTTGAACATGGCAATGATAAGTTTTGCCATATTTGATCAAGATATGACCCAAACAATTTATGAGAATTATTTGGGAATTTTTGGAGTGATGGAGATATAGGTTGCTTCACAACCTAGGGCAATTGGAGTTATTCCTTTAATAGAAAAGGAATATTCCCAATAGAAAGAATATTGGGATTTGGGATAGGATGGAAATGACAGGGTCTAGGGAAAGATTTGGGAATGACAAGCCAGTCTGGAAGCAAAGAAGAGGTCATCTTCTTCGGTTTCCAGACCACAAAGCCACGGAAAAAGAAAACTCAGGTAAAAAGCTCGGAAAAACACAAGAAAAAGGAAGGGCCAAAAATCAGGCTGTCACAGGTTCATACTAAGGGAGAACATTTTTATCTTGATATTAAGTGTGTGGGATCATCTTATAATGCGACTGTTGTGATCTAAGCTAAATAAGATGTATAAAAAGACAAACATCACATGCAAGTAATATGTGACATGATATGGCCTTTGTTTTCTTGTGCTTTTGATCTCCATCTTCAAAGCACCGGCATGATCTCCATCATCGCCGGGATAGCACCTAGGTCCTCGGTGCCATCATATGTTTGTCTCTGCCAACTATTGCTAACTCAAAGTGATAAAGTAAAACAATTACATGGCATTTAATGATTGACACATAATTCATACAATAATATTAAGACAACCCTATGGCTCCTATCGGTTGCCGTACTCATCGACATGCAAGTCGTGAACTACTACAAAATAGGATCATGTCATACATCACATATATCAGATCACATATTGGTCATACCACATCACATCATGCCCTACAAAAATAAGTTAGACGTCCTCTACTTTTTATTGCAAATTTTACATGGCTTCTAAGGGAAACATATAATAACAGTTCTTACCTACGCAAATCCACAACGATGATATACTAGTTACCTTTTAACCTTTTTTAAGGACCGCCGTTGTCAAATCAGGTTCAACTAAAGTGGGAGAGACAAACACCCACCAGCCACTTTATGCAATACAAGTTGCATGTCAGTCGCGGAACGGACCTCTTATGCGAGGACAAGTAAAGTTGGTCTGGGTTTCTTCATCCCATAATACCGCCAAATGCAAAATAACAAAGGAGGGTAGCAATCTAAACATCAACACCCACAACAAAATTGTGCTCTACTCGTGCATAAGATCTATGCTTAGACCTTGCTCATGATGCCATAGTTGGGAATCATTGCATAGAAAACAAAAACAAATCCTATAGATTCACCCAAGAACTAATCTAGGAGATGCTAGCAATGAGAGGGACTATGTCTACATACCCTTGTAGACCGAAAGCGTAAACGTTCAACGAACATGGTTGATGTAGTCGTACTCTTTATGATCCAATCCGATCGAGCACTGCATGAACGGCGCCTCTGAGTTAATAACACGTAGGTCTCAGTGATGTCTCCTCCTTCTTGATTTAGCAAGCGATGTGGAGAGGTAGATAGGATCTAGGCCATCATGACGGCGTGGTGGTGGTGGAGGATTTTTTTCCAGGGCTTCGCCAAGCAGCTACGATGGAGGAAGTGGAGGGAGAGACAGAGAGGGCGGCGGCCAAGACTTTCGGTGGTGGTGCCCAGCACCTCCCCTCTCTTTATATAGGGGGTGAGGGGTGCTGCCACCTTGCGCCCTCCTGCTCCAAGCCAAGGGGGCGATCCCCCCTCCAAGCCAACGGAGCAGCAACCCCCTTCTTTTCAGGGGTTGCCCCCCTAGCCTCATGGTCCCTGGGGGGCTAGTGCGCTAGGCCCATGTAGGATAAGGCACCATCCCTCAGCCCATGTAAGCCTCCAAGACAGGTGGGATTTACTGGTGGACCCCAGAACCTTCTAGAACGCCCCGGTACAATGTTGGTAAATTCTTGAGCTTATTTTGAACCCTGAAAAACACTTCCCATATATGAAACTTCACCTATGGACTATAACAAAGCTCCTCATGATGTCCCAGATCCCATTCGTGACTTCGAACTACTTTCAGACTCACCATTATGAATATCCCAATACTACCCTAGCGTTACCGAACGTTAAGTGTGTGACCCTATGGGTTCGAGAACATGCAAACATGACCGAGAAACCTCTCCGATCAAATCAACAGAGGGACCTGGATGCCCATAATGAATCACACATAGTCAATTAAGATCTTTATTGATTTGAACCATGATGTTAAGGAATCAGATAATCTCGTATACAATTCCCTTTGTCTCATGATATTTTACTTGCTCGAGATTCGATCGTCGGTTTCGCCATACCTAGTTCAATCTCGTTACCGGCAAGTTCTCTTTACTTATTCCGTATTATAATATCCCCATGACAAAACACATTAGTCACATGCTTGCAAGCTAATTTGGATGTTGTATTACCGAGTAGGACCAGAGATATCTCTCCATTGCATGGAGTGACAAATCCCAGACTCGATCAATGCAACCCAACAAATACCTTCCGAGATACCTGAAGAGCACCTTTATGATCACCTAGTTACAAAGTGGCGTTTGATACCCACATAGAATTCTTCTGGTATTAGGGAGTGGAATGATCTCATGGTCCAAGGAATAGATACTTGACATTCCAAAAGCTGTAGCAATTAAATTAAGTGACACGATCATATGCTAACATTATGATTGGGTCTCTCCATCACATCATTCTCCTAATGATGTGATCCCGTTATTAAATGACAACTCATTTCTATGGTTAGGAAGCCTTAACCATATTTAGTCAATGAGCTATTATAGTAGAGGCTCACTAAGGACACAGTGTTTGTTTATGTATCCACACATGTATTTGGGTTTCCGGTTAGTACAATTATAGCATGGAGAATAAAAATTTATCAAGAACAATTAAATATGAGAATAACAACTTTATTATTGCCTCTAGGGCATATTTCTAACAACCTATGCATTGTACCTTGTGGATCTCCACAAAATATACATCTGCACCTACAAATTATGTAGCCAATATGTACCAAGCAGGAACAACAACAGGACCATAACTGATGACAATGGAGTTGGCAGGAAGGATCTCTTCACCCTATGGGAAAATAACAATTCTTTCAAAGTCACACGAGCAGTTATCCACTATACTTGTTCTAACTCACGAAAGGAAACCTCTCCAAAAATGCAAGGATGCACTGAATTGGCAAATAATTGCTGAATAAATTTTCTGTCACTAGCAAAATACTCCAAGGGATAAAACTATGCAACCTCCCATTGTATAGGATCGGAACAATACTGATAATTCTAGCTTAGGTCCCTCCTAGTGACAATTCCACTTCCTTCAAAATATGCGCTAGCGCAAAACGAGTCCACTGATGACCATGCAATTACCTAGAGAAAATAGTCCAGATTATGATGTGTATAACTTTCACACTGGAACAGGGTACAGCTACTGTATTGAAGGAACCAAGATTTCACCCTGTGATATGCAAACGAAGAAGATAATAAACAGTATACATGTACCTCGTACATTGGTCTATTATATTGCATATGGGCTACTCCTTCTCCTTTTTCCTTTGAAGCGGGACAAGGTTGTGATTAGTATTAGAATCCACACTTGCACATGTCACAATAAACAAAGGTAGCTCACCAGTAGGCCATGGCTTCAGTTTCACCTGGAAAATGAAATGCTTTTGCAACTGCTCAATGAGATTTTCTAACTTGATTATAGACTTAAGTAATAGGAATGAAATTCTATCCACCTAGGCAACATTTGGAATAGTGGGGAAATATCTAGCAAGTGTCTTACACTCTTGTTCAAAGTCATTCTCCTTATGAGTAACAAACATTATGCAGCCAGTGTTAATAACATGGCAGGCAGGTCGAGCTTCATGTGCATAATCATATTGGAACAGTAACTGCACTAGGTAAAATTTGATCCTTGAACCCATCAATAGAGATAGAGAATTTCTCACAAGGTGAGGATTACCCGTTTCTTTTGCTTGCTTTTGGGTGATGCCAATGTTGCTGTTGTTAGGGGCCACAACACACACAACAAGGGCAGCCTCGGCCGCTACCACAATCGACGTATAGGAAGATGATGCCAACAAATACCTCCTTTTAGTCATTCAGTAAAGGAACAGAAAGTACCCAACACCGGTTTCCCCGGAGGTGACCTTGGGTTATCGAACCTACAAGAGGAAGCTCCCCTTGAAGCGATGGTATCTAGCAAGCTTTAGTTAAAGGATTAATTCCAGCTTTTCACCGGATCAGTCAAGCAAATTGTGATTCAACACTTATGATAAGAAAAGGTACGGGTATGAGATCTTAATGCTTACAACCATGTATTTGTGTTTGGACCAAATATGATTTTAATTTGTGCGCTCAAAGTCACCCATCGAGATGTGCTTGTTACAAACTGAAGTGGGGGATGTGTCCAAATAACATCTTGACCGACACGAGTCCTGCATCAAGAATCAATTTTCTAACCAAATACCCTATCCGTCGTGCGGGGTTGCCTTGATAATTAAGATTATAATAATCTGACAATAGCTTCGGGCATTTAATGACTACACCGCATGAATCCCCACGGATTGGATCCGTGTTATCATACTAAACCTTTCTGTCACTGGTGTTCGGAGTAACACTTCACGTTCTCTCTGCACTTAGCCTCACCGTGGCTTGATCTCCATGCTCCCGGGTACCTACAGGGATGAAGATCATGGACAAGACAAGAGACATCTATGGAACAATTTTATTTCACACATACGGGATGTTAATTCAAAGTACTTCCATTGATTCCCACAACAAATACAATTGGTTGCCAGGCCTATGCCTCAACCCATACCTTACTGAAGTACTCACACATGGAGATCGGATCGCAACAAGAACACATTGAAGAACACATCCTGAAGATTGATTGATTGAAAATATGTCTTACAATGGATGCCTTGTGCAATTCAACATTACAAGTATGAACTGGAGGAGATGGACTATGGTGGTGATGGCGGCTATGGAGATGGAAATGGCGGCGGCTAGGGTTGATGAGAGGGGATGACGACTGTTTTGTTCCGGCTTCGCTTGAGGATGTTCTGTTGACATTTCGGCATGGACTCTTTATTAAAGTTGTTCAGGTGGATGAGGAGCCTCATAATCCATGCCATATAGGTGCTCATATGGGCATCAAACCAACATTACGCGAGAGAGTACTAAGAAACTCAAGCTTCATGCGTTCATATGTCTCACATCCCTAATAAACAAAATGATGCAACCCTCCATTATCAAAGCAAATTAAAATCATTAGTAATACCTAGCTGATATGCCTCCGCCGTATCTACAATTTTTTATTGTTTCATGCCAATATTCTACAACTTTCACATACTTTTGTCAACATTTTATATTATTTTTGGGACTAACATATTGATCGAGTGCCTAGTTCCAGTTCCTGTTTGTTGCATGTTTTTTGTTTCGCAGAATATCCATATCAAACAAAGTCCAAACACGATAAAAATTTATGGAGATTTATTTTGGAATATATGTGACTTTTGGGAAGAAGAATCCACGCGAGAAGATGCCCGAGGGGGGCACAAGCCCAGAGGGTGCGCCCCCTACCCATGGCACGCCTGGCAGGCTTGCGGGTCCCCTCTAGATCTTTTGGAGGTATCCTTTGGCCACAAGAAAGCTAATACCCGGTTAAAATCCCCTCAAAATTTCAGCCCAATCAGGGTGAAGGATCTCCGGGAATTTAAGAAACGCTGAAGGGCCAGAAAATTGGAATGCAAAACAGAAGTGAATAAAGAGAGAGAGAGATCCAATCTCGGAGGGGATCCTGCCCTCCGGGAGCTATGGCTGCCATGGACCAGAGGGGAAACTCTCCCCCCATCTAGGGGGAGGCCAAGCAAGAAGAAGGAGGAGGGAGGCTCTCTCCCCCCTCCCGGTAGCGCCGGAACGCCATCGAGGCTACCATCGTGACGACAATCTACACCAACAACTTTGCCACCATCATCACCAACTCTCTCCCCCTCTATGCAGCGGTGTAACACCTCTTCTCCCCGCTGTAATCTCTACTTAAACATGGTGCTTTATGCCACATATTATTATCCAATGATGTGTTGCCATCCTATGATGTATGAGTAGATTCGTTTTGTCCTATGGGTTGATTGATGATCGTGATTGGTTTGAGTTGTATGTTTTATTTTAGAGTTGTCTTATGGTGCCCTCCATGTTGCGCAAGCGTGTGGGATTACCATTGTAGGGTGTTGCAATACGTTCATAATTCACTTATAGTTGGGGCGAGAGTGACAGAAGCTTATACCCGAGTAAGGAGGTTGTTGCGTATGGGAGTAAAGAGGAGTTACTTCATCCTATGGTTGGGTTTTACCTTAATGATCTTTAGTAGTTGTGTATGCTTGCTAGAGTTCCAATCATAAGTGCATACGATCCAAGTACGAAAAGTATGTTAGCTCATGCCTCTCCCTCATATAAAATTGCAATAATGATTACCGGTCTAGTTATCGATTGCCTAGGGGTAAATCTTGCTCTTGTGTTACAAAAGCTTTCTACTAATCAACTTACTTTTATTGTATCGCAAAGTACTCCTAGTTTTATTCTTGCAAAGTAGTTCTACCATTAAACCTACAAAGTACTTCTAGTTTCATAATTTTTCTAGGTAAAGCAAACGCTAAGTCTGCTTAGAGTTGTATTGATGGTCGATAGCACTCAAAAGAATATAATTTCTACCTTTAGCCCCTCATTGGGTTTGACACTCTTATTTATCGAAAAAGCTACAGTTTACCCCCTACACTTGTGTGTTATCACTAGCTTAGCGAGTGTTGACTCACAAGCCCACTTGGTTGCTTTGATCTTCCTTGTACTAAGTTGAAGAAGAAGAAGAAGAAGAAGAAGAAGAAGACGAAGAAGAAGAAGAAGAAGAAGAAGAAGAAGAAGAGTATTTCTATTGCTGCTACTAGCTGCTTTAAAATTATTTGGTGCCCCATTATTATTAGGATAAGGAATTGTAGGAGCATATCCATTTTTTCTGTTGGGTTATAGCTATTGTGAGCAATAAAATTCACATCACTAACTTCCTCATTAGTTATGGCATTCACATTTACCTCTTCTTTATCTTTAAGTATGGTGATGAGTTCTTCAATTGCATTCACCCTCTTGGTGGTAGTTCTTTCAACATGCCATTAGGCATGGTTCTCTGGCATATCATCAAGTAATTTCTTAACATCATCTATGGGTTTCCCATGATTGTTCCTCCTGCAGCTGTATCAAGCATAGTTTTCGACATGTGATTCTAACCATTATAAAACATATGAAGGAACAAACGTTCCTCCATTCTATTCCATGCAAGCGCTAGTGGCTCATGTTCTTCTTGCTTGAAACCTATAATCTGAGAACGTAGTTGCATAATTTTTGCAGGTGGACAAAACTTAGATAAAAAATTGCTACAACAATCAGCCCAAGAAGTTATATTGCCTCTACGTAAAGCTAGAAGCCATTCTTTTGCTTTTCCTCTCAAAGAGAGAGGAAATAGATGCAACTTCAAAGAGTCTGGGTCATAATCTCTAATGCGTGTCATGTTGCACAATTCAGTGAAATTATGCAAGTGCATACCAGCATCTTCAGAAGTAGAGCCTCCAAATTGGTCATGTTGTACCATGGAAACTAACTTTGATTTAATCTCATACTCAGCGGCTGCAACCTCAGGTTCTGCTATAGGTTCATGCATGAAGTTATGCTGGGAGTAGCAAAACTTCCAAGATTACGGGCCATGGTAATCTTTTTGGAATTTTTTCAACTAACAAGACTTGCAACAAAAACAAATCTTAAACTAAAACAGAAAGTAAAAAACCAAAACTAAAACTAAACTTCAACAAAAACTCTAAACACAAAGACCAGGAACACTAAACTCCTCCCCGGCAATGGCGCCAGAAAAAAGGCTTTATACCTCCTTTTAGTGATCCGGTAAAGGAACAACAAGTACCCCGCACCTGTTTCCCCATAGGTGACCCTGGCTTATCAAACCCACGAGAGGAAGGTCCCCTTGAAGCGATGGTTTCTAGCAAGCTTTCATTAAAGGATTAATTCCATGTTTTGGCCGGATCAATCAAGCATGTTATGATTCAAAACTTCTAAGAAAAATAGGTACGAATATGAGGCCTTAATGCTTACAACCACGTATTTGTGTTGGGGCCAAATATGATCTTAATTTGTGCTCCCAAAGTCAACCATCGAGATGTTCTTGTTATGAACCGAAGTGGGGGATGTGTCCAAATAATATCTTCACCGGCATGAGTCCTTCATCAAGAATCAGTTGTCCAACTAAAGTCCCTATCCATCGCGCAGGATTTCCTCGATAATCGAGATTATAATAATCAGACAAGATCTTTGGGTGTTTAACGACTACACCTCATGCATCCCCAAGGATTGGATCCATGTTACCGTACTAAACCTCTCTGTCACTGGTGTTCACAGTAACACTTCAGGTTTCCCTGCACTTAGCCTCATCGTGACTCGATGTCCATGATTTTGGGTACCTGCAGGGATGAAGATCGCGGACAAGATAAGAGACATCTACGAAACAATTTTATTTCTCACATACGGGATGTGAATTCAAGCTACTTTCCTTGATCCCCACAAGAAATGCAGAGGATTGAGGCCTATGCCTCAACCCATACCTTAACAAACTACTCTCACATGGAGATCAGATCACAAGAAGAACACATCTTGAAGATTGATTGATTGAAAATATGTCTTACAGTGGATGCATTGTGTGATGCACGATTACAAGTATGAACTAAAGGGAGATGGACTATGGTGGTTATGGCAGCTATGGAGATGGAAATGACAGCGCCCAAAGATGATGAGAGGGGATGATGATGGTTCTGTTCTAGCTTTGCTCGACATTGTTCTGTTAACATTTTGGCGTGAACCCCTTTATAAAAGGTGTTCAAGTGGATGATGATCCTAGGAATCTATGCCATACGGGCGCTTGCATTCATATGAAACATCGTCTTTTTCCCTATGGCTTTTGGTGCGCCTCCTGATGATTTTTTCTATCTTGTTTTCCACTCCTTTCCTTTTTCTCAAGTGAGTTCTTCCCTTTTTAGCCTATTTTTTGTGGAAATACATCAAAGAGAGGATTTGTGGAATCCTTTACATTCATTAGTCATTACTAGCAATATTGGAGCGAATATCTCGGTTTAAACAAAGGGTGACTGAGTGTAAAAATATCAATCATCACCGACATAGGCGTTCTCCAAGGGTCTAGGCATATCGTCATGGCATTGTCTTCCATGTTGTGGTCAAGACCTCTAGTTGTGCGGTTGATAGGCTCAGGTGCTGTGAAATCAATGGTGGAAACATCGATGACCTCATCATTTTCCCCTAGTGTAGCTAGCTCAGGAACAACATCGATAGTGTCATGGATGAAGGTGATTCTGTAGACGAGGTGAGCCTCAACCCCTCAGACGAGTCACAGCTTGGGCATCGCGTCGAATGGGTGGTGTGCACCATTGGTTGCAGGAAGGCGAGTGGGTTCATCACTAATGAACAGGCGCCCGAGACGTCCAATGCGGAGGTCGGAGTCAAGGTCGCAGCCGCTAGCTTGAGGTTGACGCAGCAACAATCGGTGACAGCACCGACGACAACCTCAGATGAAGCTAATGATGCGGCGGGAGCAGTCGCTGGCACCGACATGATGAAGGTGCTCTTGGCGCATCACATCGAACATGTGGTGGACGTCGAGGTAGCGACGATGTTCGCAACTGTGTTCTCAATTGGCTCACAGAGTGCCGCATTTTGCTACCGCTGCTGCATGGAGGCTGATGCCGATCCTTGAGCAGAAACCACCATGGGATGCATTAGGAACAGAGGCAAGGTCGGAGGAGAGCCTGAGATAGGATGCCACTACCACCACCACTACCAGGCCGAACGAATCATTCGGTAAGGGGTGATTGATCCATCGAACGAGAATGTTCAGGCAAAACACGCTCTAGTCCGAACCCTGCACATCATTAAAAAAGGAGCCCCCCCATAGTAAACCAAGTGGGCCAAACAAAAAAAGGCCCAACTTACTCACGCAAAAGCACTAGGCTAAATTTTTAGTTTAACATATAAAGAAAATTTCCATCCTTTTTGAAGTAAAACAAGAGACTAAATATGGATTCAAAAAATACATATATGCATGTAATTTGGTGCCAATAAAAATAGCCACAAATTGTTACAAACTAAAAAAGTTTACATGCTTCTAAGTGGCAAAACTACCACTTATTCAATGTGAGTATTTGCATTTTCAATTGACAAGCTTCAAAATTGTGCTAGGGAAACTACCATGACCATTTGCAAGTAATACTACCATGGAAAATTTACACTACGGGCCATGGAAAATTTCTAAAACTACCATATAGTTATTAAGAGGTTAAAAAACTCATGGGTTGCCATGATGTTCAAACACACTGCATGATATTTGAGGGGGTAAATTGTCTTGATGCTATAATTTGTGTACTGTTTCACTAAAACAAAACAAGAAACAAGAAACAATAAGAAAACAATGCAGAAAACCTTGCAAAAATAGAATAAATGATTTGCCATGATGCATATAAAATCAATTTGCCATGGCAAATGAAAAGTAAATTTGATATTAGTAATAAAAGTGAATTTTCCATGTATGTGAAACGAAGTTTTCCGTGGCAATTAAGTTAAATAACATGGCAAAAATTAAAATTAAAATTGCCATGTCCTAGAGAGAACGAAAATATGTGCAAATTGACATGTGATTAGTCCATTCATTTACAAAAATTGCCATATTATGTAGAAGAAATTTCATGAAATCACCATGACAAAATAAAAAGTAAATTTTCCATGGCCCATAGTGTAAATTTGCCATAGCAAGTGAAAAAGAAAATTGCCATTAGTAATAAAAGTGAAATTTGACATGTATGTGAAACTAAGTTTGCCATGGCAATTAATTTAAATTTGACATGGAAATAAAGTTAAATTTGCCATGGAAATTAAGTTAAATTTACTGGGAAATTTAGAAGATGAATTTGGATGGCTAAATATAAGGTAAATCTGCCATGTGTGTAAGAGTAAATTGCCATGGCAAAAATAAACATGAACTACATCATGTGAATTTGCCATGGTAAACTAAAAGGCGAATTTGGGATGCCAAAATAAAAGGTAAAATTGCCATGGGTGTAAAAGTAAATTTGCCATGACAAAATAAACATGAACTACATCATCTAAATTTGCCATGGCAATTAAGTTAAATTTGCCATGGCAGTTAAGTTAAATTTTCCATGTCAAAATTAAAAAGTGAATTTTGGATGGAAAAAGGTAAAATTGCCATGTGTGTAAAAGTAAATTTGCCATAGCAATTAACTTAAATTTTCCATGGAAAATATTTTAAATTTTCCATGGAAACATTTAAAGGTGAATTTGGGATGGCAAAATAAAAGGTGAAATTCCCATATGTGTAAAATTAAAAATGCCATGGAAATTAAGTTAAATTTGCCATGGAAATTAATTAAAATTTGTGAATTTGCCATGGTGTAATGTAAAATGATTCTTGCCAAGGTCCAAGGAAGCAAATTTTAACATGGTAACTAAAGAAAATAAATTTGGCATGGTCAATGAAGTGACTATGCTGGCCCATAAATTGAGTTTCCCAAGGTCCTTAATAAATTGTGAAAATGGCATGGTACGTAAATAAAAGAAAATTTCCATGGTCCATGAAGTGATTGTGCCATGGTCTATGAAACTGAATATGACATGGACCATAAAATGAAGACATGTTACATGAAGGAATAAAATTCCTTTGTCCATAAAATTCAATTTTTCATGGTTCCATAAAAAAATGATTTTGGTATGGTCTATGCACTACAAAAAAATACACTTCCGTGATGATACGTGTTTGTCACAGTAGGTCGCATTTTTTGTCATGCATGTACATCCATGTCAAATTTATGACAGAATAAAGATAGTCATACTTGTGCTGTCGTAGAAGTGTTCCATGACATTACCAAAATTATCATCACGGAAGTGTCCACTTCCATGACGATAAATCGCGCGTCACAGAAGTGCTTTCGTCAAGGGTGACCGACACGTCTCATCCACCATAACGGAACGCTGTTAAGCTATCGGGTCGGATTTTGGATCGGATAACCCGTTAACAGCCCCGACCAATGGGAAATTTCCACGTGTAAAATTCTGATTGGCCGAAGGGAACACCTGTCAGCTCGTCAGTGGGCCAGATGTCACCCGTCCATTGGAGGAGACATGCTTATGGTACGTTGACACGTGGCTGGGCCCAACAGAGGCCCATATAGGTTAAAAAGGCCAGCCCAGTCAAAGGCCCGTAGAACTTAATCAGGTACTAGTGGGCCAGCCAAATAACGGCCTGCTTAATAAAGGCCCATTTACAGCCCAAAAAACAGATCTGGCCTATTAATTATTCGCCAAATATTTGGGCCCATTTACGGCCCGAAGCCAGATCTGGCCCGTTAATTGTTTGCCCAATATTTGTGCCCATTTGCGGCCCGAAGCCAGATCTGGCCCGTTAATTGTTTGCCAAATATTCGGGCCCAACTACAGCCCAGTGACTTTCGGCCTGTTAGAGGCCTGACATAGATATGGGCCCATTTCAGCCTGGTGTGACTTTCGGCCTGGGAATGGCCCGTGCTGCCCATGGGCCATATATGGTCCGACGGGACATCGGGCCCACTAACGGCCCGTGCTAAAGGTGGTAACAGTTAAGCCCAACGTGACTTTGGGCCTGTTAAAGGCCTATCGCGTAATTCGGCCCGTTGATGCATGTACTAAGCTTTCGGCCCCTTAAAGGCCCATGATATCAGTGGGCCAACTAAGGCTCGAGATATGTTCCGGCCTGGTAATGGCCTGTGAGCTAACTGGGCCAATAACGGCCCGGTCTACATTTCGGCCTGCTGAAGGCCCGTCGATGACTAGTGAAAATTGAGGCCCAACATGCATTTTGGCCTGCTAAAGGCCTGTGGTTTCATCTCGGCCGTAAGAGGCCAGTACAATATTCAGCTTGTTAATGGCCCAACGCTACCTGGGCCAAACTAAGCGCTGGGTCGACAAAAGGCCCAAACTAAAATATAGGCCGGTGTAAGTTTGGGCCTGGCGCAATGTGTGAAGGCCCCAATAATTTGGGCCCAAGAAAGATGCAGGCCGGCCCAATTGTGGCCCGTTAAAAACCTGGCCCGTTATCAAATGTTTCGGCCCGGTCGACTACATCTGATTTTTTTCCAGATAGCGAATGATGGCAGTAACTAGTAGGAATTAAGAACAAACCTACTCTATACAATAAAGAAATTACGGCATAGTAACTAAGAATAAACCTGCACTATACAATAAAGGATTTAAGGTATATTACATCCACTGGGCATCGAAGTTTGCCACTAGTGATCATAAAGCGCAACGAACAAGAAGATTACAAAAACTGGGCACCATTGCAGCGTAACAAAATAATACTGAACCGAGACCACTTCCAAGACAGTTCAAGAAAGGTTAGCCTTGCGGGGGAACTGCTACGCAAGCTGCTGAGCAAGGCTGTGAGACCGGCCTAGCATGTCGGTCATAGCTTCCAGGTGTAGCTGTTTAGCGATGAGGTTCTCATTGGTGTTCTCCGCAATCTTTCTTAGAGATAGGACTTCAAGTCGAAGTTGAGTTGCAGAATGCCTTTCTACTAGAACTTGGGACTGAAGAAGTCGAACTGTTTCAGACATGAATTCTGTGAGCTAGTCTGACTGTTAGTTTCAAGTAACTTGAACACTGCATCAAGACAAGACTTTGGGGTTGTCTCGCTATCTTCAAGATGTTTTGCCTTCTTTGCTGCAATGTATGTTGGGTTGTCTCACAGCCTTCAACAGACTTGTGCATGCCATCAAGCATATCACCCTAAAACAAAGCAGAGAGATGACAAGTTTTGCACGTGTATAAACAAAGATGATAACTGTTCTGTCAATTCTATCCAATTTCAAATTAGAAAATAAAAAGTAATTTCAAAATATCAATAGCATAATTTGGCATTGTTCATAATGCGGGGAGCTTCACCACACTACTGGATTAGCATGTCAACATAACAAGCATGGATGCAGGGCAAAGAAAATCATTGTATCTATTTTGGATAATGTGCATGATATGTTGTTCATATCATCAGCCACATCAGTAAGATAAAATAGGAGATGACAAGGTGCAAACGTGGGCTGCTTCACCACACACTGGATTATAGATCCACAAAACCAAGCATACATATAGGGAGTATTAAGTAATATGCATGGTATGAATAAGAAATTTGGTTTTACAAGTAAAACTTAGAACTTACGGTTCTTACGAACATGCATTTTGGTAGAAACAGCAAACTAAACAGCAGTAAATGATAGGGAGTATGAGAAAATTAAACAGCAGTTGAGGATAAAGGCTTTAGAAGGACTGACTTACATTAACAGTTAACACCGGCTTTATAATGCCCTTCTCCATGTCAAGGGAAGGATAACTCAAGAATTTCAGCACAGAATCTTCTTCATAAGCATTGCCTGTACTCTACATTTTGTAGAGAGTAATTATAGATATGATAATACTGGAAGGGTTAGAGGATAATGAAGATAAGATGCAGACTGATGCTACATAATCAACTACCAATCCCTGGAAGTACAAGCGTTACAGGACAAAATGTACTGACAAGAGCAATGGGCTACACTTCTGCAGTGGCATTGTCTGTGTATTCTACTTGTTGGTAAGATTAAATATAGATCTGATCTTTTTTAGTAAATGGTGGGCGAGGGAGATAAGATGCAGAATGCTACAAAATGAACCAATCCCTCTTCCCATAATACAAGAGTGTTTTGAACACTGGTGTACTGTACAAAACGTTCTTATATTATGGGACGGAGGGAGTAGCTGTTAATGTAAGTACAGTGATAGACCACGTTCATCCTTACAAGAGGACTGCAGAGCTAAACCTCTTCAAAAGCATTGGGTTGATTCTAAATTTGTGTAAGAGTCCATACGGATCTTACAATGTCCACCAAATGGACAATTACGAGGCTAACATGTGCAGTGATGCTACATAATCAAACAACTGTGAAAGTAAGTATGGTCATACATGGAAAGAGGTACTCACGAGAGCAATGCAGTGTGTAGTATAGTTGCGAGATTCTGTGGTCCCTTGAGAACGAATGTTCTTCTGCTAACAGTTTTCGTACAAGTGAGACATTAAGGCAAATGCAGTAATGTAGTTCAAATTGTGATGTGATATCATAGACAGTACCTTACGCTATAGCCGAGACCAATGTGTAACAAGATTATTCTAGTCACCGTTGGATAAATGTAGCACCGGAGACTTTACAGAAATTTCGTTCAGAGGCTTTCCATCGAAGTGCGCTTGCCTCAGGTAGGAATGATACTTCATCAACGATTGCTTGAAAAGCGCAACCAACTCTTGCTCGTCATCACAATCCAGTTTGCTCCTCGCCTATTTAAAAGAATGAAATCTTGTGTCTTCTGTCAGCAGAAACATATGCAGTAGTGACCATGAATAACATTAGTATATTACTTACGCGTAAGTTGCGGAGGAAGACTGGAAATTGTTCTGTGTCTGCGGTATAATCTTTCCATGAAGGAAAGATGCGCACAAAGTTCCTGACAACAACATAAGCTTCGTCCTCTAAACTAGGAAGAAATGGAACAGGGGTCCTATTTGCTGCAATTGGGGCTCTCTTTGGTTCGAAAAGGGATTTGGCAACTGGATTTGGTGTACTCTTTGCTGGAATGGGGGGTTTTGCGTCGTACAGCTGGTGCTATGTCAACTGGCATAATCTTACTGTTTGCTGCAGTTGGGGTCTGCTGAGTTGGGGCATCAGAAATGACCAGTGTAGTAGGGCTAGAGTCTGCTAGAGTTGGGGTATTTTGTGGGTTAGGTGATATTGCAACTACACCTAATGGGCTATTTGATTTATCAGGTGCCACTACCTTTTCCAAATACTTTGCTTGTGCTCCTCCACGATCAGCAATCGCCCTCTTCCTTTTGAACGTCTAATACACAAGAACAACATTTGAATGGATAAATATGGTATGATGACAGATGGAATATGTACTGAAAATGGATAGGCAGGGCGTATTCACATACACGATGTGTAAACTAAGCTAATGACAGTTCAACAAAGTAAAAGCAATGCAAAGCATCAGTTGAAAGATATGTGTGAGCAATGTAACCTTGGAAAGTTGGAGCAAGTACCTTGATGGGTGAATAAGATAGGGCATCTTCCTCTGACTCCTCCACTAGGGAGCTACATTGACTTAGGTCCCCCTCTAGCTCAGAATCACTATTAGGATCATATTCTGAGCATGAATCTGTAGGTGGAGAGCATTTGCATTGCATTGCATTGCATCCAGACTTGATTTCAGTCCCTTAATGCCAAGTTTCACAGCCATGGCATTGTTCTGCTTTATTCTTTTCATGCGCGCAAGCTCATAATCATTATGATGCTGTTCAGAATCTGAGATTCATGAAAACATAAAAAGTAGTCAGATTATCTATGGAATGCATTGCGGATTCAACTCGGAGAGTGTCTTCCTATAAACCCCTGCATATGCAAAGTTCACCTTCCCAACCGTGCTGACCAGACCACACACAGAAATACAAACCCCTTATGTCTCTATAACAGGCAGGCACACATTTCAAAACTGATGTAGGAACATTAGAATCATATGAAATTCGTATTTGAACAAATAAACTAAGCAATTATGAGTGGCGTAATGTTTTGCTTCAAGGGTGGAGTGTTGGTAGTGCGATACAAAGGAAGTAGGAAGATTGTATTCCATGTAAAAGATCGAAGCCTATGTAAAAGCTGGAAATGACACTTTCTTTCTATACAATGCAGTGTTCGTTACCCACACATGATGGAAGAGATCACATAGAGAAATACTATTCACTCAGGTTTACGGTTCCATTATTTAGAAACAGGGTGGTCCACCCTAAAAGAATATTGACAACAAATATGACAAGGCAAGCATAGATGTAGTGAATCAATCATTTACCTGTGAGCTTATTAGGACAAGTATGTAGAATTGTAACTGCAGTAAGAGGCCGTCCAAAATCTGAATGAAGAAGTTTGTCTAGCACTTATTGTTTGCAACTAATCGTCGTGAATAATTGGATATTATATCGAATGAGTAAGAAAGACAAGTAAAATTGTCAACAAACCTGGCTTGCAGTAGTAATCCGGGTCAATGTCACTACGGCCAACAATCCAAAATGACTAGTTTCTGTTCCGAGGGCCGGAATTTCGAAAACCCTGTGAACTTTAGAGGTACTAAAGATTACCGAAATACATCTAAACCATTAAGTGTAGGTAGCACTGAGCACACAACAAACCCTAATGACAGTCCTGCCTAATGAGTAATGAATCAATTAGAAAATGGGTGATGAGGAGTGGCTGCTGAGTGTTGAGGACGTATCTCAGGATAAATCGGGTTGGCTTGGTGGGTGCTGCACGCCTGAGCCCTGAACGGACTGGGAAGGTAGGCATGGCGGCACGCCCGGGCAGCGGTGACGCTGTTGGGCGAGCGGCTCCTGGCCTCCTGTTAGTCCGGTGTCTCCTCCTAGAGTCATGCCGTCCGGGGACGGCAAGTCGCCGGCGAGGCAGGCGGCTGGGGGCGAGAAGAGATCGGAAGCGCGCAGCAGAATAGAGGGGAATCGGGGCCTGGGACGACCCAAAATCCCAGGGCGGGCCGGCCCATCGTGGGCACCCTGTAGAGATACACACCCGAGCGGTGAACATGCATTTTTGAAACTAATTTAGGAACATTTAGCTGACCAATTAAACAACTCTGTTTTAATAATATCATATTTGTATTTGAACATCTAAGCTTGTTTAGCTTGATGCGTGGAGCAGTGTTATTATGACACGAAGCACGTATTCTGATCATATAGTGATCATAAAAGGGGGAAACTCTAAGCATATTTTTTAGCAAAAGAGGGTTTCCCCTCCAATCTCTATTAAAGAAACCACCACGGAACCAACATGATCAATTAAACCCTAAGCATGATCAATTAAACCGTATTATAGTTGTGCCATGGCAGATTTGAAGCTGCAAACCGGAGAAATGATATTTAGCATCCATTGTTTGTTTCGAACTAAGAACTAAATTCTAAGAGCTGAAAAGAAAGTAGAGTAACCAAGTTAAGATCTATTTTCTGGTTGAGATGAAAAAGTTGAGGAGATATGAAGTACCACCTCTCTTGTGGCGCCGTGTAGGCAGCGGGGGTGTGATGGCTGTCGGTGGCATTGAAGCAGACCTGCGATGGTAGACGGGTGCATCGGGGGATAAGTCCCGTTGTGGTGGAAGAGAAGCGTGTGAGCGGCCCCGGCAAAGAGGATGACGGCACTGATGAAGCGAGAGGACGCGATGCAAGGATATTGGTCCGTCGCCGTGGATGAGAAACGTCCATCTCTAGTAGTGGACGATGCGGTCTTGGTAGGCGCTCTGGCATGGTGGAGGACGGTGGCGATGGATGTGGTGGAGGATGGCGGCGATGGATGGAGTGGCGGACGGAGGCTGGTGTGGGGATGGGGTGTTCTAGCGTGGATGGTGTATGAATGGGAAAATGGAGGGAGAGGTATGGGGAACCATGTTTTTGGGACGCGCCTGTCTGACATAGGGAAAGTTACGAACTTAGCGCCCGTTTAAAATTTGGATGTCTCGTTGGTTGGGGATAGGACGGTAATCTCGCATCTCGCCAATATTTGCCTAGAGCGATTTCGGGCGAGGAGAGGGTGTTTGGCGCCCATGGTTGGCGCCCATGGTGTATGAATGGGGCTGACAGGTAGGGCGGTTGTGTCATGTCTGAGTGAAGTTACAAACCTGCCCCTATTGAAAATATTTGCCTACATCGATTTCGGCCGAGTCCAGTTTGTTTTGCCGCCCACCGTGTATGAATGGGGAATGGAAGGAGAAACAGAGGTCTTTCGGACAAGCTTGAATCAAATGTGTTTTGCCGCCCATGTTTGACACCCACCGTGTCGGAATGGGCTCAGAGGCGGTCGTGTCACGTCTAATTGAAGTTACTAACCTACCCCTATTTAGAGCAGTGGAAATCGGGCCGATGGATTGTCCGTGTAATGGGTAGATAGTAATTTCCATCTCCCAAACACTTGGCTTCGGGCATCCGGCGTGGGAGTGGACATTTTGCTGCTTCTTTCGAATTTTGGGACAATAAGCATCCACGTTTACCCTGGCAACTAAATTTGAATCCATTTTGTATTCCTATATGAATCTTTATAAATCATTCTATGTGCTTTATATATCTTCAAAAGGACGACAAAGATGTATTCCACTGTCATATAAGAATATGGTTTACAAATGCCGATACTCAAATTCAGAAAGTAGTATCCATTTTAATGTGAATTTGAATATTTGGAACACTTCATGTCCAACTCAAATGTCACACGCATCATAATGTGTACTCCCATTTAGATATGTACACAAGCGATGTATCAAGATTCAAATACCGAGTCAATCAACCAAGAATGTACAGAACTAACAGACATATAAACACTTATAGAGTATATGGATCAATAATATCAACAAACATACATAAGCCAGGCCGCTGTATTTTTTTTGGCTACAACAACATCTTTTTTTTGCCAGCATCTTGGCCCTTTCCGATGCGTGCCACTTATGGTCCATCTATACTACTACTATTGCTGATTGCACATTCAGCCTGATTGGCATATTTGTAGGTCTGGCACAACAATCCAAATGAAATGTCTCCGAGTCTTATCAATTAATATAGACTTGTGCTCATATAAAATTACAAACCAAAAAACAATTATTACATGATCTCTAAAACAAATGGTTCGATTGATTACATGAACAGACAACACAAAGGTTATTCAACTATGGAAAGAACATTTCACCTATGATTTACCAAGTAGGAATTTAATTTCCTTTTTTCCTTCAGGACCTTAACAATCTGGTCAGTCTTAGCTTGCTTCGTTTTGAAATCCACCAAATATTTAATGGTTGTCTTGAGTACTGCTTGTGATTATGTTGTTTGCTTCCTCAACATGTCAACTTCATCTCTAAGTGCAGGAGCGGAATCTCTTTCTACCACTAGTTTAGCCTCTAGAGCATCAGCAGTTGGCAATTCATAATGCATGATTGGGCCGGTGCCACTGCTGTGGGATGATGCAACGTCCATGGGGACCTCGCTCTTTGATCTTGGGCTAACCTGTTTTGCCATTAAAGTTCCGATTGGATTCAGAAAAGTTGAAGTTAGCAAAGCATCTCAACTGGGAGTTATAAAAGCAAACCAGTTAAACAAACAAGGAATTAAAGAGTTTCAATTGGATGCTGAAAAGTATATTAACATCATTGTAACCCGATGTTGCAGCAGCAAAGCAGTTAAACAAACAAGTAGATATTTTAGTTAAGGCAAACAGGTAATTCTTAATAGTAAGTATCAAACACATAGATAGGCGCAGTCTACAATATGGTTAACAGGCTGTGCCATTATGTAATCAGTAGAAAACTAAATTAAGCCAAGAAACATAATTGAACAATTTTGCAATAAGTGGCTAACTAAAATTCCGAGAAGCAGGTAGCTGAACTTATGCTAGTTCTTTGTACAGGCACACTGCAACTTCTTTTTCGCTTACAAGGTTGTACAAAGGAGTCCATGGCGTTAATTGCTTGGATACGCAGTTCCAATACTTCTTTCTTCCCACACTGCATGGGTAAGTCGAATGGTTAATCTGGTAAGATGGTGCGTCCTTGATATGTTATATGAGGACGTGTAGTCAGACTAGTTGTAGCCAAACACATCACACTGGATTTTACTGTATATTTCATGCGATTACTTTTGGCATATCGAGATCTAAGCAATCTACAATAGGATGAAAAGACTGGCATCCTTCACATTATTGGCGAACTCAGTTCATAGAAACAAGCAATTCAACCATTCTGTGGATAAATCAAAAGCGCCACTGGAATATTTTTCACTATCCAATCATACATGCAAAAAGGGGCGACGCCACCATAGGGGCTGGTATGGGCGGCCGCCTCAGGTGGCTGGAATGTGTGCACCTAGTTTGAGTCGTCCAGGTTTGCCCACGCTAGTTTTGTTTGTCCCAACGCACGAGCAGGCAATGTAAAAAATGAAGAAAAATGTTTCAATTTGGATGGGCCAATAACATAAGTGCAAGGCAGGCCCTATAGCAGGCTCACGGCCCAAACGAGCGCCTCTCATATCGATCGACAGCAGGAAAAATCCCAATTCATTCGCTCCAGCCTCCAGTCTGGTTCGCTCCTAACCTAACCGCCGCTGGACAGACCGACAGAGCACTTCCTCGCGCCCTCGTTGGAGGGCGCTCACTGGGCTTCAAGCGAACGGAAGGACAAGAAGATGAAGATCCGACCCTGGGTGTAGCCTGTGTGGGAGGCAGCGGCGGCAGCACGAGCATGGCATCGAGCTTGCGCAAACGGACAGTTGCAACTTGCAAGAGTAGCATGCACAACGAGCAGGTACATCACATCCCTGATTATATCTAATTCAACTCTTCAATTTCTGGCCAATAGTTAAACCTGACGGTGTTGTAGAACTGCTTGTATGTAGGGAATCTATGAGAAAATGAAACCAATTTTTACTTATTTTATGACTCCCCCAATCAATACTGAACTGACTAAATCTGATGTATCTAATCAAGTTTCCGGTGCAAACATACAAGCTCATGTTGTTCTTGAGCCTGAAGTGTCTAATGAACAGACTGCTAATGAAGGATTTGATGCAAACATTTTACATGCTCCTGGTGATGAACATATAGTGTCTAATGAGGGATCTAATGCAAGCATTTTGCAAGCTCATTGAAGGATTTAGTGTATAATGATGATCTACTATGTTGAGAGAGACAAAGATTTGCAGGCATTGATGACAAGCAAATTATAGAGCATTTTCATAGCTTGAGGAAACATCGAGGCCATCAACCAGAAAGTCCCCGTATCATGACAACATAGCATAAATAGTTTTCTAATCTGTTGTTTGAAACTATTGGCATACTTGTGCAGGATACATATATTGATATGCAGGTACAGACAATGTTTTTAGCTGGTTATACGTGCAATTACACTTCTATATTTTCAGCCAGAGAACGAATAATTCAAGCAGGTACAGACCATGTTTGTAGTCCTTGTACACCATGTTGCATTTTGTGTTTTTTGGTGCTTGCATCATTTAGTGTTTATAATATCAACTACTTTGGATCATTAGATGGTTTTCAAAGTGCATGTAGCTTCACATTTCTCAAGTTATGTTGATTTCCGGAGTGCAAGTGCCTTCGTATTTTTTAAGTTAAATGTTCGCCCCTGGTAACTTGAATTCGTGGATCAGCCATTGCACACAAATCATACACGAATGCCAGTACAAATTAAATGAAATGCAGGGACTTACGCTAGCTCATTGTACATGCTCACTGCAGCTCTGCTTGCGCTTGGGATCTTCCATGTACAAGTCCATGTTACCACTTTCTTGGATGTGCAGGCCTTGTGCTCCTTGCATCCCCCTCTGCATTTTTGACACGGCGAATGGTTGATCAAATAAGAGGAATCGACCTTGTTGTTGTACCGGAGGACGGATACTTACAAGGTTATACGGGTGTGCATGATGTGTACCAGATCCCGTAGCCCCGTCATGCTTCGCTAAAAATGGATTTGCTTGTTTCAGATGATATCTCCAGAAGAAATAAGAGTTAAAGTCAGAGTTGCATTGGCGTGTAAGCTAAGAGAGAAGTGAAAGGATATCCAAACATCACCAGAACAGTGCACAAGGGAGTGATGTGTGGATACCTAGTTCGGGCCGGCGTTTGGGCATGCTCGCCTAGCTAGAGTGCGGGTCACTTCAGAGCCGTTGAGGGTGATGCGCTGGCATTGGCTGGCCGCGCACGGATGCAGATCTTGAGTGGCAGCGAAGCGCTACGATGCGGTGGACGAGACTGTTGGTGAAGCCCCAACGGCCTCGGGGGCGGAGGTGCGACGATGTTCTCTTTGAAGTAGCCCCGGTGAGCTGGGAGATGGCGTCGGTGAAGCGCACCTGATGAGGTGGAACTCGGTGTCTGTGAGGCACGTCGGTTGCGGTGGCCGACGTTGTCGGTGGACCACCCGATGCAGTGGACGAGGGCGTAGATGAGGTAGCTCCGGTGCGGTGGTGATGCGCGACCGTCGTCTTTGTCGTCGTCGTCCGGCACAGAGGTGGGGAACGGTGGGAAAAGAGACGAGACGAGGGGCGATTCAAGGGATGGCGGTGAATTAGGGATTTGAGCAATCTGGGCGCGGAAGGGGACGGTGGAGAAGAGAGATTTTGTAGGGCTGGAATTGGGGCCGCCAGATATTTCAATACGAAACATGGAAGCGCGAACTTATATTGTCATTGTCCTTTGGGGGGAGGGGGTGGGTGGCTGGGTGCTACGCGTCCGTCTGACACACGCGACCACCCCGACAGGACTATGCTTCGGTGCCTTAAGGCACCTGCCTTTGTGTCCATGACATGTGGGACCAACAGGTGGCTGGACCACATGTCAGTCACCCAAGGGCAGTTGCCTTTAAGGCACTGAAGTAGCATCCACCCCGACACGACCCTGGTCTGCATGGTGTGCCTACATTTGGGAATGCAAACGAATCTTCTTTCATTTGCAAATGAATCTGTATGTATTACGATGCCCGTGTTTTCCTTGCAATAATTAGTCATTCAAAACGAGATACTCCATCCGTTCACTTTTGTAAGTCGTTTCAGACAACTTAAAATGAACTGTTTTGCACATTGTCTGAAATGTCTTCAAGGTCTTATAAAAGTGAACACAGGGAGTACTATAAATTAATTAATGAGGAGTGATTTGAAAAAAATCGAAACGGTACCCATGCTAACGTGGATTAGAGTGTGTCACATAATTACTTATTTGAATTAGAGTGTGTGTCATGTAGTTAGTTATTTGAATTAGAGTGTGTGTCACGTAGCGATCTCCAATTCTAACGTGGATTTCGCATTTCACTGTATCCACTCTACTTTTTTAATACAAATTCATATGTATATGATGAACACCATGGTAGTGAGAAAACTTTTGGATGGATTCAAACATATGACCTACAAAATAGCACAACAAATTGAGCCAATGTCAACTTTTTGAAACTTAGTATGGCACGAATTCGAAATAATTACCCGTATGCCTCGTCCTCGGTTCAAATCTTACAATGTACACCGAATTGAGACATCGATATTAAGTCTCGTACTATGTACATTCA
>NC_041381.1:223161790-223168851 GCF_002162155.2 Triticum dicoccoides | reverse complement strand
CGTGCGCACGAACGCACGTTGTATATCTAGGTCACTCCCTCGAGACTATCTCACCCTTTCTTCCGCACGGCGGGCCACACTCGCTCAATCTCGCTCTCTTTATCCGAGTCTTGTTTAACCTCATTTTCTTTCACACACAAATGATATATCTCCTTGTTCGGGCCTCGATCGACACACTCTATACTCTCTCACGCAGATTGTATATCTAGGTCAGTCCATCCAAACCGCCACCACTCTTTCGACCTCATGGTGGGCCACGCTCACTCAATCTCTCTCTCTATCTCTCTCTTTGTATGTCTCGATTTACCTCGCTCTTTCTCGGACAAAAATGATATATCACCATGTTTGAGCCCAATTCGACCTATTCAAAATGTATACTCTCTCATGCACATCGTCTATCTGGGTCACTCTCTCCAACCCGTCTCACTCTTTCTATCGCTCAGCGACCCTATGTGATCGGTTGACCTTGTTTCCTCCCACGCACAAAATATATCTACACGTCTGTGACTGGATCATGTCTCAAGCTCTATCTTACAGCCCTCACCCTTACCAAAACCTCAATCAGACAATATCTCTTCGGAGCATATATATTTGTTCAATGAATGTCGGACCACACTCACTTTGTCTCTCTATCTATACGTCTCTCGATTGACCTCGCTTTCTCATACCGTATCTTCCACGCATTGAAGCTACTACCTCTCCATCCCTCGCAAAGCCGGAGCTATTTACATTGCGAGGGGCACTCCATCCTTGGATTAATTTGTGTAGGCATTTATTCCGATCAGTTTAGATTATATTTTCGTAGCATTCGGCCCACAACTACTCCAAACGCCGTTGCAACCCACGCAACTCCCCTAGTTGATTTCCCTCTGGCTCGGTCATCGCTCTCTCGCACGTCCTTTCTCGCCTTCAACGTCGCACCATGGTATTATTGAAAAAACTATGTTGTTCTCTTTAATTATCATAAATAAGCTACAAAACTACACACCGATAGTCCACTTGGAATGGAACAAATTTTGACCCACAAATTAAAGTGCTACAAACTACACACCGAGGGGCCCACATGTCATGGAACTAATTTAGACCCATATACAAATTAAAAAATAAAGGACGAGGATCGAACATGCGACCGGGCCTTCAAGCCGCACGTCAATAGGCAACATACGTAGAATAGCAATGTTTGTTGTACCCCCTTTGTTCACATAATGTTTTCATATTACCACAACCTAATTAATGGATAACATGTAATATTATTTTTAGTACTATTCGCCTTCACTTACTGGTGGGTTCCATGTGTGCTCTCTCTTTCTCCTCCCCTTCTGCGTTTAGACGCACGGGCAAACACGGAACTCGCGGGCGATGTTGCCGTTGACCATATCTGGACGCGTTCACAAGTCACGGCACCAGTTTCACGTACTAGCAGCACTAGTCAGTGTGTACGTGCAATGCACGTTAATTTGGAAGTATATTAAGTGCATGCGGATATTAACTACTAGGATATTGTTTGCGTGTTGTCATGTGATTAGCACTATTTTTGGCATGAAATCAACTGCACGCTAAACGTGTTGAGCGCTCGACATTGAAGTAGTCTAGGTCGTTGGATGACAAGGAATACATGTGGCTTGATGACGTTTTATATTTAATTTGATACAACTCTAGCAGAACATTCAATCGATCAAACCATACATTTCGTTCAGTCCGACTCCGACTTTAAATTATACGACGATCGATATAAAATAAACGGAAATGATAAATGTTCAAATTTTAAGCATGTCAATCCGAACGTTTTTCATGGAAAATTTAGATTACGCGGCGGCGGCGGGGGCGTCTTGCGGTGGGAAGTGGCTCCTCTGCCGTGCTATGTGTGTCGTCGGGCCACTGACCGACGGCGACGGCGGCGTCTTGCACCGTTGTTGGCGTACTCCTGGACGTTGTCCAAGCTTCAAGGAAGGCCAAAATGTTCTGGACTTTGGAGCGAGTCAACTGGCGGGAGGAGGCGACTGGCATTGGTGCAAGGAAGCGGTCGACGGAGGCCATCCATGCCGCTGAGAGGGGCACTGGCACCCGCGCGGGGACATGCGCTGTCAACGGCGCGGCGGAGACATTCGTGTGCATGGGCACCGGCACGGGTGTGTATGTCAGTGCACGCGCAGGCGCATGCGCTGGCAGGTGCACGGGCACCGGCACGGGCGTGCGCGTTAGTGCATGCGTAGGCGCATGCGTTGGCAGGTGAACGGGTGCGTGAAAGTCGGCGGGGACCTCGTGGAACCCCGTGGCATCAAGCTCGGTGACAATGTGCGGCTCCCAGCCCATCAATGCCACAGGGATGGGCGCTGGCGCAGTCGGGGTGACGGGAGCCGGAACAGGAGCGGGGATAGGCGCGGCGTCTTCCTGCAAGGCCAGTTCAAGCTCGTCCCAAAGCTCCTTATGTTCTTAAGACTCCGACTGGGTGTCTTCCTCATGAAACTGGAACACTAAGGGCAGACCATCGTGATGCGGCATGGCGTATGTTTAGGTCAGGCTAGTTGGAGGTAGACGACAGGAGAATCGGAGAGGAAGAGAGACGATTGTAGCAATACCGCGTAGTGTGGGGTTGATTTTAAACTGCGGCGCCGGTGACATTAAAAGTGGGAGCAGTTGGGACGACGGTGGGCAGCGGAGCCTGGTCAAAGGGCTCACCTCCCGGTGAGTCAGCATAGCGGTCTGCTTGCACGCCTCCCTGGCAGCCGGCGCAGCGGTCTGCTCGCACGCCTCCCGTCGACTGACACGCTTGCTAGGACGGCACCTGCCGATGAGAAGCGGGGACTCGTGGCGGCACGTAAACGCCCATTGTTTCAATAGTGAAAGCGTTCGCCTTAACGTGACACGTCTTTGTTCCAAAATACCTTGGCTCTTCATTTGTGCAACTTGTCATAAGCAGCTTGTCTCGAATTGAAGAAAAAACTTACGAAGTAATATTTGTGCCATATCACGTGACCATGCTCAGTTTCAAGAATTTATGCTCACTTTTGGATTTTCTGAAAATTTAAGATCCAGGTTTTGAAACAATATCATAACCTGCATCATGCAATAAATTTTCAAGCCATACATTTGTCCTGTTGTATTTCTTAAGAAAGGATTTGGTCAAACATTTTTCTTAGTTAAACCTCATTTCCGGTTTATAGGGATCAATTCAAAAATCTCACCAACCAAGGTAGATGGTGAGTGGTGGAACAATTGTTGTAGTTTGCAAAACCACTCAATTAATGCGCTTGTTTTCCTCAAAAATTGTGTTTACGAATGCATTAATTGCAATGCATGCATGCATAAAGTACATGCATTGGTCAATTTTCTCTTAATACTTGCATGTAATGATTTATTGCACCTTGAAATATGAACATGTGATGGGGAACAACCAAATTGAGACTTATAAAATGGGAAAACTAAAATTTTGAGATAAGCCCTATAAACCGGAAAGGAGGGAGTAAAAGGATAACCCCTCCGTACCAGTGCATTGCCTGATATATTAACTCAAGTACTAGGCAGGAACAAACAGGCTCAATTCTGTGCTCATCCTGGTGTAGTAGTAGTAGTACTAGGCAATGCAGTCGACGGGTGACCATGACGAGCGGCGACCGAGGGAATTGAACCATGCTCGGCACGGTAGGTAACATTTTCTAGTTACTAAAGCATCCCTCTGTTGTTCATCGGTAGTCATTATGGACCGGGGACATGAGGGGAATTTCCTAGGGCTGGAATTCTGGCCGCCAGATATTTCGACTTGAAACGCTGAGGCTCGACTTGCTGGGGTTGCCTAATGTGCGTACCATGCATGCCACCGAAGGACATGAGCCCCTTTTTTTAGGATCAACACGAGCCAAGGTCTGGCTGGTATGCCGTTGGGTCCTACCATTTGAGAATACGAAAGGAACCTTTTAAATTGTCGAACGAATCTATGTGTATTACAATACCCGTATTTTCCTTGCAAATACTAATCTCAACGTGGTAATTGATTTATGACAAGTTGTTGAATTAGAGTGAATTTGTGATATAGTGATCTCAACGTGGATTTCACATTTCATGGTACCCCTAGTAAGTTTTCCAATGCAAATTCAAATTTAAAAGATGAACAATATGGAGGTGAGAAAACTTTGTATGTATCAAGCATATGACCACACACACACACACACACAGACACACACACACACAGACACACAAACACACACGCACGAACACAACAACAATCCAATAAGTATAGTGCATATATTTTTCCAACCCATGCATGTATGACACGAGTTCAAAAATACTCCTTCTATTCCTAAATATTACTCACTCCGTCCCATAATGTAAGACGTTTTTTGACACTAATCATAGCTCCGCCTAAACACAACATTTGCATGTACTATAGTACTAGACTTAATATTCATGTTTCAGTTTCATGTTCATTTTAAATATTGAACTGAGGACCATGGATGTCTTACATTTTACTCCCTTCGTTCCTAAATATTAGTCTTTTTAGAGGCTTCAAATGGACTGGCACATACGGATGTATATAGACATATTTTAGAGTCTAGATTCACTCATTTTGCTCCTTATGTAGTCACTTGTTGAACTCTCTAAAAGACTACTCCCTCCGTCCCATAATGTAAGACGTTTTTTGACACTACAGTAGGAGTAGTTGACATGCGCACAACATCATTTGTTATCATCATATCTTACTGTACTACACTAGCAACAAGATTGTGTAGTACTGACGTATGAACCACTGCACATGCCTAGTAGTAGGAGCATTGTGAATGTTGAAGTGGCTGTCATGTTTCGCACTCATCCATCGTAAGAGTGGAAACGCTTGCTGTAATCATTTTTTCTTCAGAATGAAAAATAGTGGACACGCTCTACCGTACGGGTCCTCCTCCAGCCATGCACTAAATTACTCACTTTCACCGACGTGTGGGACAGCCAGCACCTGGGTCCACCAGCCATGCACTAAATTACTCCGTAGTAGAGTGACGGTAGACTACCCCGATCGAACCGCAGCAGTAATGCCCAATGAGCCATCAAATCACAAAACCCCCTCCTTTCCAGCAGTAAGTTGGACGGACGAAGCAACCATCATTTCACTCTTCTCTCTCAGCTTCCTCTCTTGAAGAAAACCCCCACTCGCTTCGCTTCTCCCTCATCTCGTTCCTCCTTTCACTCTTCTCTCTCAGCTTCCTCTCTTGGATGGACGCCGGAGCACCGGCCGATGTGATGTCTATGGCTCTGGCCAAAACCGTCGAGGCTCATGGTACGAAGAAGTGCAAGCACCCCGCCGAGACTACCACAGACAAGCTCAAGGCCATCGCCCTGTCCAAGCCCCCCTCTCCGGGATCCCTCATTAAGCAAGTCCAGGTAATGTCTCTTATTGACGATCTTTTTCTCGATCTTGATCGTGTTTTTTCATCTAACACGCAGTACTAGTACTGGTAGTACAACTTTCTGGGTGATCTTGCATGTGATTTTAGTGTGCCAAATGACGGTTCTAAATTGCTCTTTTGACCAAAACATGCGAGAGGTTGACACTGATTTCTTATGGATTACTTTCAACTACTCCCTCTGTCCCAAATTTCTTGTCTTAGATTTGTCTAGATACGGATGTATCTAATACTAAAATGTGACTTGATACATCTGTATCTAGACAAATCTAAGACAAAAATTTTGGGACGGAGGGAGTACTTTATGAACATCAATGCTACCTTTTAAGAGGGTATATTTGCCTCAGTAACTTGTGTTATGGATATTGCATGTAATCCCTCTGCTCTCATGCCTTTGAAGACATGTTCTAGTGTCTTTGTTCACTCATTTCTGTGCGTATATGTAGTCATATATGGAGTATAATATCGAAAATCATCTTATATTTCTGAACGGAGGTAGTAATGAAATATGGTTTCTGTTTGAATTAGAACCAGGTCCGTGGTGGAGATGAAGTTCTCAAAGTCATGCCGTGTGAACTGGAAGACCTGATGATGAGTTCTACTGTTGAACTATCCAGCTGTTGTGTCCTTGTCGCCACATGTCCTGAACTAGTGTTTTCCTGTAGCATTGTTATCAGGCGTGTTCTCGAGGCTGTACTTGACCACAACAATTTCCTGGCTGTGCCTTCGATTACGAAGGGTGTGGTTCTTGTAAAGCTTCCCAACAAATCTGATGCGGCATGTCTTCATCATCATGTTTATGAGTGGAAAGACCACTCTGTTAGGTTCTCCAAGGTTGACAAGATGGTGATGGTGCATGTAGACATCTCACACGAAGTCCATGGCCTAGTGAGTTATGCGGGGTTCATCCCGTAGGTCGGTGGCAAGAAATAGTCTGCAGAGTTTAGTTAGTGCTGCTTTGCTTGTCTCTAGTAAGTACTATTGTTTAGTACTTGATTTGTGTTTTTGAACCCTATATTGTTTATTAGTACTGCCGCTTTTGGTGTGTGGTCAGTCCTGAGAACGGTCTATGTTAATGTCTGTCCACTCAATTCAGTCTGTACATTTTGAAGTATCCAGATCATATTTTTTGTGAGGACGGTTTATCAATTATGGTTACACTCCAATATCTGTATGCATTGCAGGGTTTATCGCACCCACCACTACAAAAAAAAGACACATCCGTGACATTTTGGGCTGAAGGAATTTTTTTCTGTCATACATATGACACTTCTATGATGATAACTGTGACAAAACCCGGTATCATCATAGATGTGGTGGGCTCCTACTTCTATGACAAAAAAATCATGATAGAAAATGGGCTTTTCGTCCTGGGCGGGCTGGAGATGCAGCTGCATGACATTCTTTGGGCTGTCCATGACGGAAAAAACCATGGTAGAAGCGAGGGGGAGGAAAATTTCGGGGAGTTGCCGGTTGCGGTGGGAGAGCGATGCGCGTTTCTCTCGTACAGGTAAGCGTGTGTGTGCGAGGTGTTGGCTCTAACTGAAGCCGAGCGAGGCATTGGGCTCTAACTGAACCCGAGCGATTGCACTGCAGGCTACGCGTTACTGAACCCGAGCGATCGATCGATGGCTGTTAACTGAACCCGATGGAGCGATTCCTTCGCTA
>NC_041381.1:223160356-223160981 GCF_002162155.2 Triticum dicoccoides | reverse complement strand
GATCAACAGGACCCCCGTTTCGACCGTAGGAAGTCCGTTTCGTCTGTTTTGCGGTACGCCACACCCCTCCCGATCAATAGGACCCCCATTTCGACCGTAGGAGGTCCGTTTCCTCCGTTTTGCGGTACGGCACACCCCTCCCGATCAACAGGACCACCGTTTCAACCGTAGGAGGTCCGTTTCCTCCGTTTTGCGGTATGCGCGACTAGGCGTTCGAGACCCCGCCCGTATGTACACATAAGTGACCGTATTTTCTTTCTTGCACCTGGCCGCTGTATGTATGTGTACATGCTACGTGCACGCCTCTACTACGACACGCGCACGCCTCTACTACGACACATGCGCGCCTCTACATCGACCAGTATGTACGTACACGTTCGCGACCAGGATGACAACACTATGTACGCTTCGATCAGGTGGGTCCCGACTGTCAGGCACTTCCTTGCCTGCGAAGATGTAGCTGGTGGGTCCCAGCAGTTAGGGGGGCGAATCATTTTTTTTGCCCGGACGCACTTCCTTGCGTGCGAAGGTGTAGCTGCTGGGTCCCAGCAGTTAGGGGGGGGGATAGTTTTTTTCTTTGCCCGGACGCACTTCCTTGCGTGCGAAGGTGTAGCTGCTGGGTCCC
>NC_041381.1:223130671-223160113 GCF_002162155.2 Triticum dicoccoides | reverse complement strand
ATGCGAAGGTGTAGCTGGTGGGTCCCAGCAGTCGGGGGGCGAATCGTTTTTTCGGACGCACTTCCTTGCATGCGAAGATGTAGCTGGTGGGTACCAGCAGTCAGGGGGGCGAATCGTTTTTTTTCGGACGCACTTCCTTGCGTGTGAAGATGTAGCTCGTGGGTCCCAGCAGTCAGGGGGCGAATCATTTTGTTTGTGAAATACGGTGGCCCGTCCGGTGGGTCCCTGCTGTCAGGTGGAGGAATAATTATTTTGCGCGTAATAAGGAGGCACTTCCTTGCGGCTACCATGGACCCAGCTGTCAGCCTCTCCACGTATAGTCCACGTCCGATGGAAGTCGTTCCTTGACCACGTTGACCACGCCGTGCCAAGAGAACCATGGAGGTGGACGACGGCGAGGCCTAGGAAGGGGACGACGCGGAGCCGGAGAAGACGCGGCAGTGGATGCACACGCGGAGAGGAGTACGAGGATTCACTGGTTCGACTGCGCTGCTGTCGCCGCAGAATAACAGGGGGTGTGGGTCAGTGGGTGAGTGGAGGGATGGCCTGGCCAGCGGTGGGAGTAGTAGGGGGCGGTGAGGCCTCCGCGGCAGCACAGCCGGCCACGGGAGGCAGGAGCAGGCGGCACGACCGGTGCTGCTTTGGGCGGCTGGAGCAAGAAGACCAGAGGTTAAAGAAGCACGACGGCCGTTGGATGGACATTGTACGGTCACTGCAGCTAGAATCGTTTATATTGACTAAGTTGACAAAGCCCTTGGTACGTCAACTTAGTAGGCCCACAGGTCATCTTCCGAAACGGTGTGCCCCAGATGTCAGGGGGATGAATCATTTTTTGGGCGGTGAAGCTAGAATATCCGAGATTGAAGAAGAAGCACGACATCCGTTGGATAGACATCCAACGGCCACTGCTGCTAGAACCGTGTGTTGACTATAAGTTGACAAAGCCTTGCATACCCGTCAACTCTGTTTTTTTAGGGGACGCGTCAACTTAGTAAGGCCAGAAGTGTGTGGCAGAGAACTCACTAATAGAAAAAGGGTCAAACGTGAAGCACATTAGTGCCGGTTTGTATTAGAGCCGACACAAATGTATACATTAGTGCCGGTTCCAACGGCTAGCCGGGCCGCTCCCATTAGTACCGGTTCGTGGCTAACCTTTAGCACCGGTTCATTCCACGAACCGGTACTAGTGAGGGTGGTGGCAGGATGTTGCCAGTCTGGGCCCCACCCGGCACCTTTAGTACCGGTTCGTGCCACGAACCGGTACTATAGGTCCTCCTGCATATAAACCCTTCGTCCAGCTCGCTCTGTTCTTCCCCCTTTCCCCTCTCCTCTCCTCTCTGTTCTTCCTCTTCTCCCCTCGAGCTCATCACACATTTTGCCCAAAATTTGTCAAGATTTGAAGGCCCCCATCCATTCAAGTGATCACAAAGGTTAGCAACTTTGTCCTTTCATCTCTCATTGCTAGATTAGCTCTTGCAATGCTTTATATAGTTATTAATTTGTGAGTTTAGTAATTTGGGAGGAAATATATATATGTGCTAGTATTTGATTTATATGCAATTTGAGGTCAAAATAACACTTAGTTTGCATATGTAGGTGTGGTTTACTTAGTGCCTTCTAAATCTCCGTCGTAACCACCGTCGATCGCCCGCATCGTCCCGTCGCCGGCACCACCTTGTGGTGAGCCTCTTGTTCATGAAATTTTATATAAAAAATTGATGTTTGTGTGAGTTGCATATATAGTTACTCGTATAATAATTATCTTACCCGTACGTTCTTTGTTATACATAGTGCCATGGTTTTGATATCCGTCCCCGTCGGCCCTCGTCCTTGTTATGATTCGGATGTGGTATATTCTATTTTAAAACTATTTGTTGCATTTCGTATTTATGACAAATTATGCCCATCAAGTTGACATAGATATTTTTATCTAGGAGGTATGTGAACCAGAAATTCCAACCGACCCTATTGTCGAGAGGTTAAATTTAGTTGAAAGAGAAAACGAGTACTTGAAAGAAAAATTGAAAATAATTGAGGGGGAGAAGATGGAATTGGAGTTGCATGTTGCCGATGTCGTCGATGATCACAAGATCAAGAAGGAGAAAATGCGCTTGAAGATTAGAAAGATTAGAAAATATGCCATCGATAGTGAGGCTTGGTATCATTATGCTGTTGGATCAATTGTTACCTTAGTTGCGATCTTGATCGCATTTGTTGTTGCATTTAAATGCTTTAGCTAGAGAGTTATTTGTTTGTTGCATTTAAGTGTTGTATGAACTTTATGTATGAACTTCTATTAATTTGGTCTATTCGGTGTTGTGTAATGAAGATGAGCCGGCAATGGATGTACGATGACCGATGCTCTCCCCAGTTCGTTGAGGGCGTGCATACTTTTCTGCTTGCGGCTGAGGCAAACAAGCGGGCAGATGGTTTTATGCCTTGTCCATGTGCTGGCTGTAAGAATGGTCGCAATTACTCTATGTCAAGAAGCATTCACGTCCACCTGTTTGAGTCCGGTTTCATGCCCCACTATAATGTTTGGACCAAGCACGGAGAAAGAGGGGTTATGATGGAAGACAATGAAGAAGAAGAGGACGACGACAGCTATCCTGGCCATGGGTTCCCTGAATACGATGATACAACAATGGGGGAAGAAGCTGAGCCGGTAATGCGGGAAGAAGCTGAGCCGGCAATGCGGGAAGAAGCTGAAGAAGAGGCATCAGATGAGCCCGTTGATGATCTAGGTCGGGCCATTGCCGATGCAAAGAGAAACTGCACAAGTGATTTGGAGAAGAAGAAGTTGCATCGCATGTTAGAGGATCACAAAAAATTGTTGTACCCGAATTGCGTAGGTGACAAGAAAAGGCTGGGCACCACACTGGAATTGCTGCAATGGAAGGCAGAGAATGGTGTATCTGACAAGGGATTTGGAAAGTTGCTGGTAATGATAAAGGATATGCTTCCAAAGGACAACGAATTGCCCGAGAGTACGTACGAAGCAAAGAAGGCTGTCTGCCCTCTAGGGTTAGAGGTGCAGAAGATACATGCATGCCCTAATGATTGCATCCTCTACCGCGGTGAGTACGAGGATTTGAACGCTTGCCTGGTATGTGGTGCATTGCGCTATAAGATCAGCCGCGATGAGCATGGTGATGTCGAGGGCGAGCGCCCCAGGAAGAAGATTCCTGCCAAGGTGATGTGGTATTCTCCTATAATACCACGGTTGAAATGTTTGTTCCAAAACAAAGAGCATGCCAAGGCGATGCGATGGTACAGAGAAGACCATAAGAAAGACGGAAAGTTGAGAGTACCCGCTGACGGGTCGCAGTGGAGAAAAATCGAAAGAAAGTACGGGAAGGAGTTTGCAGATGACGCAAGGAGCGTATGGTTTGGTCTAAGCGCAGATGGCATTAATCCTTTTGGGGAGCAGAGCAGCAACCATAGCACCTGGCATGTGACTCTATGTTTGTATAACCTTCCTCCTTGGTTGTGCATGAAGCGGGAGTTCATTATGATGCCAGTGCTCATCCAAGGCCCTAAACAACCCGGCAACGACATTGATGTGTATCTAAGGTCATTAGTTGAAGAACTCTTACAACTGTGGAATAGAACAGGTGTACGTGCATGGGATGAGCACAAACAGGAAGAATTTGACCTAAAGGCATTGCTGTTCGTGACCATCAATGATTGGCCTGCTCTCAGTAACCTTTCAGGACAGACAAACAAGGGATACCACGGATGCACGCACTGTTTGGATGATACCGACAGTATATATTTGAATAGTTGTAAGAAGAATGTGTACCTGGGACATCATCGATTTCTTCCGAGCAGGCATCCCGTAAGAAAGAAAGGCAAGCATTTCAAAGGTGAGGCGGATCACCGGACGAAGCCTCGCCACCGTACTGGTGCTGATGTACATGATATGGTCAAGGATTTGAAGGTGATATTTGGAAAGGGTCCTGGCAGACAATCTGTTCCAAAGGACACTGACGGACGCGCACCCATGTGCAAGAAGAAATCTATATTTTGGGACCTACCATATTGGAAAGACCTAGAGGTCCGCTCCGCAATCGACGTGATGCACGTGATGAAGAATCTTTGCGTGACCCTGCTTGGCTTCTTGGGCGTGTATGGGAAGACAAAAGATACACCTGAGGCACGGGAGGACCAGCAACGTATGCACGGAGAAGACGACATACATCAGGGTCTTGCAAGCTACGCTCTTACCAAAGAAGAGAAGGAAATCTTCTTTGAATGCCTGCTCAGTATTAAGGTACCGTCTGGCTTCTCGTCGAATATAAAGGGAATAATAAACATGGCAGGGAAAAAGTTCCAGAACCTAAAGTCTCATGACTGCCACATGATTATGATGCAACTGCTTCCGGTTGCATTGAGGGGGCTTCTACCGGAAAACGTTTGATTAGCCATTGTGAAGCTATGTGCATTTCTCAATGCAATCTCTCAGAAGGTAATCGATCCAGAAATCATACCAAGGTTACAGAATGATTTGGTGCAATGTCTTGTCAGTTTCGAGTTGGTGTTCCCACCATCCTTCTTCAACATCATGACACACGTCCTAGTTCACCTGTGCCAAGAGATTAACGTTTTGTGTCCTGTATTTCTACACAATATGTTCCCCTTTGAGAGGTTCATGGGAGTCTTAAAGAAATATGTTCATAACCGTGCTAGGCCATAAGGAAGCATCTCCAAGGGCCATCAAAATGAGGAGGTCATTGAGTTTTGTATTGACTTTATTCCTGACCTTAAGCCGATTGGTGTTCCTGAATCGCGGCATAAGGGTAGACTGGATGGAAAAGGCACGCTAGGAGGGGAACAAATAATATGTATGGACGGACATTCTCTCACTGAAGCACACTACACAGTTCTACAGAATTCCGCCTTGGTGGCTCCGTATATGGATGAACACAAGAATTTGCTACGCTCCAAACACTCGGAGCGGTCTGATGACTGGATTACACGTGAACAAACCAGGAGTTTCGCCAGCTGGTTGCAGACACGTACCATGCATGACACCTCTATTGAAGATGACCTCTACTTGCTGTCCCAGTTACCATCTTCGAATATAATGACTTTCAAAGGGTACGAGATAAATGGTAATACATTTTACACGATGGCCCAAGATAAGAAGAGCACCAACCAAAACAGTGGTGTCCGCTTTGATGAAGAAACCAAGACGGGAAAGGAAACATATTATGGTTATATACAGGACATATGGGAACTTGACTATCGACGTGGTTTAAAGGTCCCTTTGTTTCGGTGCAAATGGGTCAATATGACACGAGGCGGGGTAACGGAAGACCCGCAGTACGGAATGACAACAGTGGATCTCAACAATCTTGCGTATGCAGACGAACCATTCGTCCTAGCCAATGATGTGGCACAGGTTTTCTATGTGAAGGACATGTCTACCAAGCCAAAAAAAGAAAAGATAAGGAAGCGAATGCATCGTACGATGAGCCAAAGCGGCACATAGTTCTTTCTGGGAAGAGAAACATCGTGGGAGTGGATGACAAGACAGACAAATCAGAAGATTATGAAAAGTTTGATGAAATTGCTCCATTCACAGTGAATATTGACCCGAGCATCCCGTTAAATGATGAAGATTTTCCATGGTTACGACGCAAAGGGACACACGCGAAGAAAAAGTTTCACACCCAAAGATCTGGGATGTGATCGACTTCACTAGCTATCATCACTTTCTTCTGTGTTTTGCACCAAGAGGGGAATCTCTGTAATAGTTAGGGTAGTTATGTGTTTTGGCATTTGAAACGCGAAGAAATTTTATGTGCAAACAAATTCTTTCATGCCTTTACTGATTTTTAAAGTTAAGTTATTCACAAACTAGTGATTCACACTAATTTCAAATAATTCAAAATTTAAACTATTCAAATTTGAAAACTACGGGCACTAACAGAAAGTTTGTAATTTTTTGTACCTAAAACAAAAATATTCACAAAGAAACTCTAAATACACAAAAAAACACAAAAATAAATAAAGCAAAAAAATAAAATAAAAATAAGCCCGCCTACTAGGCCAGAGCGGCCTGCATACGACTAGAAACCCAACCTGTCGTTGGGCCAGGATGCAGGCCCGCAAAGGCCAAGTGGGCCCACAGGGCTGCAAAGAACACGTAGGCCCAGTAAGCCTGCTTTGGAGAGGAGCTGGAGAGAGTGACCGCACGGGGGTTTATAAACCAGTGCGGTCGCCCCTCGGCTAGCGAGATGGGACTAAACTTGCCGCACCGCACCTGCGCCAGCGCACCCCCTTTAGTACTGGGTCGTGGCACAAACTGGTACTAAAGGGGGGGCCTTTAGTACCGGTTTGTGCCACCACCCGGTACTAAAGGGGGTCGCTTCCTGCCGCTTGGCCTGGCCAAAACAGGCCTTTAGTACCGGTTGGTGGTTCCAACCGGTACTAAAGGTGCCTTCTATATATACAACGGCTATGAAAATTTCAGTTTCCCTCTCTGTTCGTTCCTCTGTTTCCGTCTCCGTCGCCGTCGCCGCCGCCCTCGATCGTCTCCGTCGCCGCTCGTCTCCGTCGCCGCCCCCGTCCCCGTCGCCGCCCCCGTCCCCGTCACCGCCCTCGTCTCCGTCGCCGCCCCGGGCCCGTCCCCGTCGCGCTGTCCCCGTCCCTGTCGCGCCGTCCCCGCCGTCGCCTCGCCGTCCCCGTCGCCTCGCCGTCGCCTCACCGTCGCCTCGCCTCGCCGTCGCCTCGCCGTCGCCGTCGCCCGCTGTGAGCCCTCCCCGAGCCCGTACACACACACACAAGCATGTTTAATTAATTTAGATAATTAGTCTTTAATTAGTTTAGATTATTTAGATTATTATTTTGTATGTTTAATTAGTTTAGATAATTAGTGTTTAATTAGTACACACACACACACGTATTTTGTATGTTTAATTAGTTTAGATTATTTAGATTATTATTTTTTCACTATTATATATGTATGAATGCATGTTAGATGGATATAATTAGTGTTTAATCAGTTAGAAATTAGTGTTACATAGAAATGTTAGAAATTAGT
Organism: Triticum dicoccoides; assembly: GCF_002162155.2. Classification (NCBI taxonomy): domain Eukaryota; kingdom Viridiplantae; phylum Streptophyta; class Magnoliopsida; order Poales; family Poaceae; genus Triticum; species Triticum dicoccoides. The sequence goes on along the minus strand of NC_041381.1, from coordinate 223,153,065 downwards.
GTTATATAGAAATGTTAGAAATGTTAGAAATTTTAGTGTTATTTAGATTATTTAGATTAGCATAATTAGTGTTATATAGAAATGTTAGAAATTTTAGTTATCAAAATCCAATCATTAAAAAATTGTTAATTTTTGCGGGCATATAGCTAGTATTTGTTCTCGACGATGCCCGGCCCGCATCCTCGCCATTGACCCGTCCGCGACGACGTCTAGCCGACCCATGTCCGGGACTGGGCTCCGCCGGGCTGGCACTGGGAGGTGCTGCCTGGAGGGGCGCGCCGCTTGATGAGGAACCCGGCCCCGGGTCTCGTCGTCGACCCTGATCTCGTTTGGTGGCGTTCGCGTGGGCCAGTTTCGGTGCGGAGGGACCCGGCCCCGCCGGAGGTGGTACGTCGCCGTGTCAGGGAGGAGGACGAGCACGTCCATCGCTACATGGTTGCGTTAGAGGGCGGCAGGTTCTCCAATACCTGGCAGTATCTTCGGGGATCTCACTTCAGCTATGATCCTGTGAGGGTTCCTTCTCTTTGGGTGTCCACCGCCCGCACCGCAGGAACCGCGAGTATCCTAGATTCTTCTGTAGTATTCGATCTTTAATTAGCTAGCCAGTGATGTACTATTCAATATTATATATTATTCGAGACGATGTATTCGAGATTATATATATTATTCTAGATGAAGTATTCGAGATTATATCTATTATTCGAGACGATGTAATTTGAATACTAAATTGTTTTATATTTCTTTTGAATTAGTTAAATAAAAGCTATGGCAGACAATACCGATAGAGAGGGAGAACAGACCATGTTCGATATGATACGCGGGCCAAATGATGATCAGAATGAAGAAGATTATGACGGCTCTGAATTTCTAAACAACACCGGAGAGGGTGATATGATATTCGATCGCGACGACCGAATTGATGAAGTCATGAACTACGATTATGACGATGACGAAGAACATGTTGATCCTGAAACAACAAAGACCGGCGAGGTATATATATTTATATAAGCAGGTATCTGGTGATCATCACATGTTTTAAATGACTTGAAGATATATTAACGAATCGATCTTTGTTCTTTCAGCCATCCAGATCGAGCAAATCTTCAGGCAAAAGGACGAAATGAGGCCCGAACAAAAAGTTGAAGGAGGGCGTAAAGTACAATATCGAGGTAATCAGACCTAGTGGCGAACCATTAGTGCCTAAGAAGATTGCGGACAAGTTCGTTCGTCAGTGCAGAGTTCTTGTGAAGGACCAACTCCCGATCTCCCTTCAAGAATGGAGAGAGCCAGCAAAAGACAAAAGACAAAAAGACAAAGAGGACGCTGCTCCACGTCCAGATGCTACTTTTGTCGACAAGAATCAAAAATATCTGCTTTGGGATACTCTCATGGAACATTTCACCCTACCAGATCATTTCACAGAAGCAGATGTGCAGAAAGTCAAGGACGCTGCTCTTAGGAAGATGGCGGTTGCATTCAAGAACCACAAGAATCGTGAATGGGACAAGTACGTCAAGGGAGGAAGGAAGACTCCAGTATTCGAGGGAACACAAGAGAACCAACGTGCTCATTGGGACAATTTCGTGAAATTCAAGGATTCGGAATTAGCTAAGGAACGGTCGAGAATAAACAAGAAGAATGCCGAAAAAAAGGATAAGTTCCATAAGCTGGGGCCAGGTGGCTATGCGGTGGCAATGCCTAAGTGGGATAAGTCTGAGAAAGAGATGGAGGATGCAGGTGCCACTCTGGTTACTAAGAGCTGGCCCCCCAGGGTCAGGACTTGGTTCTATGCGCATGGGGGGGAGTTGGACCCGAAGACAGGCAATGTTTCGACGAGGTCAAGTCTGAAGGGAGTCGACGATGCAATACTTGTTGCAATAGAAGAGGCACGATCGGGGGTGTTCCAGCCCAACAGAGAGAACGATGAGCTTACGCGTGCCCGGGAAATCCTGAACACCCGGGAAGAACACGAGGCAAGGGCGCTATTCCGTGGTATGAGGGGTTCTCAGACTGGAACACCGACTACAGAACCCGTGCGAGAAAGAAGATTGCGGAGGAGAAGAAGAGGAAGATGGAGGAGGAGCAGAGGAAGCGGGACTATGAATGCCTTCAAGGCCTAGAAGCAAGTCAAGCGGAATTGGTAGTCAAATTCCAGGGGCAGCAGGAGCAGATCGACTCACTTACCCAGCAAAGGGGGTCTCAGCAGCTGCAGCAGCTAGCGAATGATCCAGCATTGGATAGCACCGCCCCATCCATGCCGAGAAGCAGCGTGGGTTCCGCCCCGGACGATGCAATGCTGGGTAGATACCCCGTGGATGACATCACGGAGAACACTAGCTGCGAGCTACACGTCAAAATGAAGAACATATCCATGAAGGTGGCGGACGCCGTTGCTTTTACAAATCCCCCCGAGGCAACCTTCCATTGCAACCCGATTCCAGTGGGCTATGCTCGTGTCTTGGTTGATGAGGTGGTGGACCCATATTCGGAGCTAGAGCTTGACTATCCTGGAAGTGACGACGAGCGCTTTCTCGGAGACGCCAAACATCGTATCATCCTATGGAAAAAGGATTGCATTATCATTCGAAGGCCACCGACACCGCGTCAGCCGACTCCTCATCGAAGTCCGCCACCGAGTCAGCAGTCTCCCGCTCCTGCAAGTCCACCAAGTCCGGCAAAGTGTCAGGCCACTCCTCCTCCAAGTCCGGCAAAGTGTTAGGCCACTCCTCCTCCTCCAAGTCCGCCACAGCGTCAGACATCCACTTCTCCTCCAAGTCTGGCACAACCTCAGGCCACTCCTCCTCCAAGTCCGGCACAGCTTCAGGTGGCCACTCCTCCTCGTCCAACTCAGCCCCGTCAGCCGTCTCCGCCGCCTCAGCAATCACAGAAGAGACACCCCCAGCTATGGTGCGTAGCGGTACGAGTCAAGGTAGTACAGGAAGTATAGGCGGAGGCAAGATATAAATATGGTCCAAGCCTCACGCCTCTTCTGCAGAGGGCTTATGACAGGTCCGAGGAGGAAATCGCAGCCATATCAAAGTCCGAGGTGGAAGCCCATTTTGCACTGAAACCGCCACCGCCGCCAAGGGAGAAAGTGCCTGAGGAAACGATTGACCACTTCATTCGTATGGCTCAACCACCAGCTCCCGAGCCTGTTGACACAGACTATGAGCGCCACATCAGGAAGTTAAATCAAGCACGTGTACGTAAGGAGGCGAGCTCGGGATCGAGCAAACAAGAAGCAGCTGTCAAAAAATGCGGGAAAACCATTCCCCAGCTGGGAGAACAAGCGGCGCAATCGATCCCCTCGCTTGTTGTGCCAACAACACGTGACAGTACGCGCGCCCAATATTATTGTGGGCAAACAGTTTACGTTCCTGAGGTGGGCAATGTGGTAATAACAGAGGAGCATATAATGCAGGCTGAAGTTCTCAAAATCACTGTTGGACAACTCCTCGAGATCGAGCCCATGCCTGTGCTTAGAGAGGATGAAATAAAACGGAAATATGTCCGAGGCCAACCTTTGGTCAAGCCAGACAAGGTCAAGAACCTCCCAACGAGAATGTATGAATTGCATCAACGGTACATGAACATTACCAAGATTTCCGATCGATTGTCCCTCATGGTGAATGTCAAGGAGGATCATTACTACCATGAGAAATCTGTGTCCGTTGAGTATTCTGAACTATTTCAGTTATACAATCAAGACGCACTCGACAAATCTATCGTCAGTTGCTATTGTCTGTAAGTGATTTCTTTCTGTAATTTAAGTCTCAAGCTAGCTGTAGTGATCCTTATCATTACCTGTAATTATCCTCACTATATTCTTTTCTGTGGTATTATATGCAGGATGAAGATGTATGAAATGAGAAAAGGTGGACGCTATGGCATTGGGTTCATTGACCCAAACACCGTTAATGAATACACATGGAAAATAGATGAACGTCATCAAAAGGCCGTAGAGGACAGCATGCTAGAGTTCTTGAAGCGCCTCAAATACAATGAAGATATACTACTTCCTTACAACTTCCAGTGAGTCACACTGTCTTGTACTACAAATTCTCTGTTTTTGCCTACTAACTAGCTACATGTTTTTGCTTACATATGCTCGCTTAATTAAGACATGCAAACGTGTGTGCATGCAGATATCACTGGGTCTTGTGTATCATTAAAGTTGACGCCAGAACAGTTGAAATACGGGACTCACTACTCAAAGAAAAAACTGACTATAACATCTTGTTTGGGATAGTCAACAGGTAATTTCAATCATTATTAACTATATATCTCGGCCTATTTAGTTCGTCATTTCATGATATGAACCATTTAATAACCCCTTTATTCATTTTCTTTTTCGGCGGGCAGGGCTTGGGCAAGGTTCATCAGGGTTAGGGACGGCGAATGGAAAGAAAAGCTTAAATGGGGAAGACCCAAGGTAAGTAATTAAGTAGTACTAGCTAGCTAGCTAGCTGCCATCTCTTTAATTATCATGCTTGATTAATTATTATCTGATCAAATTCCATTCTCGTAAAGGCCCTGAAGCAGGCGCAGGGGACTGATCTGTGTGCATTCTGCGTTTGCGAGAACATTCGCATGATGGCGTCCGAAAGGAGCAGATCTCAAAGACAGGAATGGGTACGTTTGTCAAAACACTATTCACAATTTTTACACCATTATCGATATCTAGTCACACAACTAACACACATGCATATTGATCTCCTTCTTAACAGTTCAGAGAGGTGTGGGCGATGCTCCTGGAAACGGAGCGCGTAGAAGCACTTCAAGAGGAAATAGCGGGATTTTTGCTCGACCAGGTCACAAATCCGAAGGGAGAATACTATTACCCGCTACCGCCCCAATGAAAACCACTTCCAATTGTCATCGTGCTCCGAAGGCACCAATTAGGCTATAATGCCACTGGCTCCGAAGGCAACATGCATATGTAGGAGAAATTGTATATAGCTATACATGTGTGTATGTGTGAATTAATTAATATGATGGTTTGTGAGACATTGATGATATATATATGCATGATTGGTTCTACTAGAAATTCTATTTATATATATATATATATGCATAACGTGTACAATGTGTAGTATCGTAAAATACCAGCAAACGAAAAAGAATTAAAATGGAAACACAAAATTAAATGAAAAAGAAATCATAAAACTAAAACCCCCCAAATCTTATAGTACCGGTTGGTCTTACCAACCGGTACTAAAGGACTCCAGGCCCCTGGAGCTGGCTCGTGCCACGTGGTTTCCCTTTAGCACCGGTTCATGCTGAACCGGTACTAAAGGGGGGGGGCTTTAGTGCCCACACTTTAGTGCCGGTTATGGAACCGGCACTAAAGGGCCTTACGAACCGGTGCTATTGCCCGGTTCTGCACTAGTGACTTATGGCCCATTTGAGATTTGTAAGAGTGTGTATCCCAATTTTGAATTCTAATGGAATTTACTACAGCCCATTTACAGTTTGTTAAAAGTATAGCCCATTTCAACCAACCATTCAAAATAGAAGTCAATAAAATTTCCCACATTATGATGGGATCCGAATATTTTTATCCCGAAATTTTAGTCAGATTAAATACAATTTCAATATAAATTTATATTGCGTAAAAATCAATGAAACATTCCGCTCGTAACAATTAATGAAATTAAAATTTTCAATATTCCAAAAATCATATTATAAAGTAATCACTGTTTGGTGCATTTTTTTATAGTTACTACCCAGTTTTTATAATTACATCCCATTTATTATTTCTTAAAGCCCATTTTCTTGTTAATCCTAATGCATCCCTCCTAGGAAAGATTTGCAGCCCAGCGGGGCGGAGAATAACAACCTGACCTTGCCTGGGTATTCCTAAAAAAAGTATAGCTGGGCTAGCCATTTTCAGCTTGAAAAAAATTAATATCTGGGCTGGATATCTGGCCTGGGCTAGACGGGCCATAGCCCGCCCAGTTTATACCTGCAGCGATGTTTTCGTTGTTGTTCAGAGGAGAAAAATTAATATCTGGGGTAAACATCGAAAAACTCTGCAGTGCTCACACCTCAAAAACACAAATACTGCTCGAGCTGCTTGGTCCCAGCTGTCGACCGCTTCTTGTGCAATTCTCTCATTTATTGACTACTCCCTCCTTTCCGGTTTATAATGCTCAATTCAAAAATCTCACCAATCAAGGTAGATGGCGAGTGGTGGAATACTTTTTCTAGTTTTGCAAAAGCACCTAATTAATGCTCTTGTTATCCTCAAAAAATTATGTTTATCAATGCATTAATTGCAATGCATGCATGCATAAAGTACATGCATTGGTCAATTTTCTCTTAATACTTGCATGCAATGATTTAATGCACCTTGGAATCTGAACATGTGATGGAAAACAACCAAATTGAGCCTTATAAAATGGAAAAACTAAAATTTTGAGATAAGCCCTATAAACCGGAAAGGAGGGAGTACATAGGTAGACAATGGTGTGGGACCGTGATGTACGGAAACCAGGAGGAAGCAAAATAAATCATAGTTATATATATATATATATATATATATATATATATATATATATATATATATAATAAGGAGGCACTTGCGTACGTGAGGCTATGGACCTGGTGGGTCCCCATTGTCATCCTATCCAAGTAAAGTGATCTCCTCGCCCGCGCGCGCTTTCTGCCCAAAACAATCAGCGCCGGCCGCCCCGCTTCCTGGTGCAGGCGATTGCTCCGCCTTCAAACGACACAAGTGTCGTCCGTCCGTCCATCTGCCGCAGACATTAATGATACGCTGTTGCTGAGGCGGCTACTCCGGCGTCACACATCCGTCCCTTCACCCGCCCACCATTGTTATATAAACTGTTGCGCCGGCCATAGCCGTAGTCATCCGCATTTGTTTCCTTTCTCTTGTCCACACCACTACTGCCCACCATGGCTTCCTCGCGCTCCAGCACTCTTTAGGACGGGCGGACGACGGACCACAAGGAGATAGCAGCCATTGCTACCGACCGGCTGGCCGGCAGGCAGCCGGAGGACGACGATGTCCCAATGGAGAACATGGTAGTCGATGATCCGGCGCCAACCACCTCCTCCGCGCCATCCTCGCCGGTGCATTGCACCATGACCATCGGCGAGGCCCGTGCCCAATATATGGACAGGGTGAGGCAGATGAGTGAGGAGCAGTTCCGGGAGGCGCAGGCCGACGCCGCCTACAACCACCATCTCCTCCAGGAGCACCTGCAGGCGGAGGAGCAGATCGCCGCGGAGCGGGCAGAGCAGGAGGCGCTGCTCGACTCATACCGCTCCGCCCGTAAGGGCCGCCTCGAACGCTGGCGGTACCGCATGTGGGTGCCAGAGGCTGCGGCCGCCTACAAAGAAGCTAGCAAAGAGGATGATGAAGCGGGCAAGGCGCTGTTTGGCGAGACCGAGGACGAGGCAGAGGACAATGCCGGCTCCGACGAGTCCCCGCTCCACTGGCGTCGACGACACCCTGCTCCGCCGACGCCTCGTGGGGCCAACAACGAGGCAGAGGACACCGCCGGCTCTGCCGAGGCCCCGCGGTGCCAACAACAAGGCAGAGGACACCGCCGGCTCCGCCGAGGCCCCACCCCACCAACAACGAGGCAGAGGACATCGCCAGCTCAGCCGAGGCCCCACCGTGCCGGCAAGGTGGGGGAGGATTTCCACCGCTCCGCTGAGGCCCTGCCCGCCGGCAACGAGACAGAGGCATTGCCGGCTCCACCGAGGCCCCGCCCCGCTGCCAACGAGGCTGCGCCACACAGAAAACGAGGAAGAGTAGAACATGGTAGGTCGCCACCACTCGGGTCCAAGTAAGGCCACCGCTGCTACCCTTCGGTTGAAGCCAAGCTAGGCGGGTTGACCATTGACGACCGGTTAGCTTCTTGGCGGCGACGTGGAGTCGGAGAGCTGTGCTGGAGAAGAGCGCTGCTTCTACTTAACTGCTGGTGCAGTTGGCTGACTGACACGTGGGCCCAACAGGCCACATGTCAGTTATGCAACTGCACCTGTAGTTAAGTCACTGAAACTTCTGTTCAGCTCAGCGGGATACAGGTGGGTAGCTTCGGTTAATTAATTATACCTCCAGCGCACCCCTTTTTAGTTTTTTTCGAAAAGGAGGATGACCCCCGGCCTCTACATCTGGGAGATGCATGCGGCCACAAACACCCCTTTTTAGTTGAAGAATGTATGAAATGTAATGAAATCCGACATGTTTATATGAAATCTTACCGTGTATGAATGAATTTATTTCGATTAGTTTGAATTCTTGTATCACTGGCATTGGATGAACATGCAAAACAATACGTATTAGCATTATTCCCAGGGTGATCACCACGTTTGCAGCAGTTTCACATGTACTCCCTCCGGTCCTTTCTAATCTGCATACAAGTTTTGTCTGCAGTCAAAGTATCTCTACTTTGACCTATCTTATACAAAAAAGTATGCACTTTCACAATGTGCGAAGTAAAAAGGAACAGAAGGAGTACAAAGAGTTTGAGCAGCTTTTTAGCGTTTCTGTATATTGCAATCAAACACACAGGCCTGGCAACTCATAGAGAACATTCAAAACAATAGATGATTATGCATCTCAGCGACTCACATGTCAGAAGCAATATTTACTTCACAACTAAAGAATAAAGAAAAAATTGATCGCCGCTGCTGACAGCAAAGGGCGTCCCATTCGAATATATCAAACGCATATCTTGCTAAAATCAATGAGCAAAATTTGACAAGGTTGCCCCATTCCAAAATATCAAATGCCTACAATTGTGAAATGGGCAGGGTTTGCCATCAGTTCGGACATTGACATGGCAACTCGTGCTAAATAAACCAGCTGTTCTTTTTGTGCAGTTCCACCAAAATCAACCAAATTCATGCGTAGCTTGTATGATTTCGCCCTTATATGTTGCAACACCTTGAACTTATGGGCACCTCCTTTCTTGTGGTGGAAATGAATGATTCGATGTATTCATGAACGTTTTGTGCAGTTCCCGTTGAAATCAAGCTGAGCACCCCTGTTTGCACAAATACAAAAAAGTGATTAGTATAAAGCAAACTGTACTATGAATTGATAGTTTCAACAGGCACATACATGGTCCATGTAGAGCACACTTTTAGAAAAATGTAACTCACCAGAAAGAATCCTAGAACAACATTGTACTCGCGCATCACAGCAAAAAAATGGAGATTCGTCAGTCCTTCTAAGCTGAAGTTAGTTTGGTCTTGTGGGGAGTAATGTAACCATCCTTCAACTGCTCCTTCTGATGAGAAGATAGACAGTGCTTCTTCATCCTGGCATAATCGGACCTAGTCACTTCACGCACTCCATATTCTTCTTCAGAGGAAGATGATCTTGTTATCCAAAGACAAGAGGACTACTAAATGCTAGCATCCATGTTTGCTCGAAAAAAAGGAAAGGAAATATTTAAAACAGCACAGATGAAGCACTTCCCAAGGACAGTACCACTTTTTAATGACAGTATCTAAATAGTAGCACAACACCAATAGAGATGACAAAGCTCAATCATATGGATGAAATCAGTGGGCGAGTACCAACCTTTGTCAGGAGGCTGATTGTGTAGAGCATATAGATGAAGCACTTCTCGGGAACCATCTGTTGCTATCTACGGGGGTGGCCATGCTTACTATATACTCCTCGATTAGTTTAATGTTTCCAACATCTTCTTGTGCAGTTCCACTAAAATATATGGTATCTTCAAAGAAGATCCCTGTTTGCACAAGTAGAGATAATTACGTATGGCATCAAATCAGTGGCAAAACAATTGCTCGTTCCAGCCATAGCAATAACTTAAGATGCAAAACTATATCATTACTTGTATCATCACAGTTCCAGTGCTTCATTACAGCACCGGGAGTTGATTTTTGTTTTTCTTCCACTTGTTCTTCCACGTCATCACTTGGTTCAATAACAGACAAGCTTCACCTTCAATGTAAGATTTGGCATGTCAATTAGGGAGCACAAGTATAGTACTAAACTTAATTTTCTGATGAAAGTGGCAAAATACAGGCTAGCAGTTGTGAAATATCCTTACCTTACCTCAATGGGATATTACGGTGCACATACAGATTGGAAGTCTTGTCTCCATTTGTGCAGTTCACTAAAATCAAGCAACATTATCGTACAAGTAGCACAACATATGAAAGCACACTACAGAATCATGTGAAAGAAGGCTAGTACTGACCTCTCATGATGCAGAATTCAAACAACTCACAAGAAGAAGATCTGAACCAAATTCGCCTTAACGGATAGGAAGTAAGATCTCCTCTTGTGCAGTTCCACTAAGATCAAGCAATCAAGCAACATTGTCGGTGTGACATTTTGGTTGAACTGCACAAAACACTCTTAAAACAAAAGTGTTTTGTGCAGTGCAACAAAAGGTCACAATGGCAACGAGGTGAAGTAGATAACCCAGTTTACACAGAGGTGCAAAGGAAACAATTAGTGGTCAATAACGGTGGATGACACAGAAGCCAACAAAAAGAAGCATCTACCTTATCTAAATGAAAAGAAAGCAAGACAGTAGCATTTCTCAAACGGTGGCATTAATTAATATTAACATAGAGTTTATATTAACAATAAAATTCATTAAACATGTAATTTGCTTTTAACTGTGGCATTGCATCAATTTTCCAGCGGCATTATTAGAGGGTGTTTGTTTACAGGGACATTTTGGTGTAGGGACTAAAAAAACTCCGTGTCAGTCACATCTAAACCAAATAGGGACTTTTCGGGACTAAAAGTGGGCATCTGGGACTAAAGAAAGAAGACCTCGAGGGAGTCTTTTTGGGACTTTTTCCAACAGTTGCCCCTGCCACGCATCGCACCTTGTTTCTATTAGTTTATTACTAGGGGTAACATGGTCTTTTATCATGTCTTTTAATAACCTCTAGTCCATGTTTAGTCCCTAGAACCAAGCAAGTAGGGACTAGGGAGTTTTTAAGCAAACAAGGTCATAGATTAACAACAACAAATGAGTTGCACGGGACAGTGGACGCACCAGCACCATGTGCATCTACCGATGTACTGTGGTCATGCACAGTCTGTTGCAACAAAGAACATACAACCAAGGAGCATATTTGTGTTGGTCCCAGTTTTGTTATCTTTAGACACCTTTCCCTATGTGAGCGCAGCAAATCTAGTCCTGCTCAAACTCTACAGCCTTGGCCCTTCCTTTCCTTTTTTAACTAGTACTTTCGCCCTTTCCTTTCCTCTTTGAACCACGTCCTAGATTTATGCGATACTACTTTCCCCACTACTTTCCCCCATTCCTTTCCTCTTTGAACCACGTCCTAGATTCATGCTATACAACTTTCCCCCTTCATTTCCTCTTTGAACCACGTCCTAGATTCATGCTATATACAACTTTTCCCACTACTTTCCCCCACTCTTTTCCTCTTTGAACCACGTCCTAGATTCATGGTATACATGCAGCTAGAGGAATGCATGTGGAGTAAGTAAAATATACCTTAAGGTTCTTGGGGCGTGGTTCGGTGGGTGACGGGACGGCGGCGAAGAAGAAGGGTCGGAGGCCCTCCCGCGCCGCTGCTGGGTGGAAAGTGAACAGCAGTGCCGGTAGTGGATTCCCTCCCTCGCTGACGGCGACAGCGTTAAGCCTCCTTCCCTTCCCGGCGGATGGATCCTACCGGCTCTTTGAGCAGCAGTGAGGGGAGAGAGAGGCCAACGAAGTCTTGTTTAGATCTGGAGAGGGCTTGAGAGTGTGAATAGAGCAACTACAAGCGCTGAGGATCCAGCGGGAGAGGGCGAGAGTGTGTGAAGAGAGCAACTACAAGCGTTGAGGCTCCAGCATGTATATATATACTGGAGAGAGAGTGTTAAGCGTGCAAATCCTAGAAAACATTTTGACCAGTCAAAGAATCCTCCTGGCAAAAATTATGCTCAAGTGTAGTTATCGAACCCGAGACCTCAAGTTTGAAGAGCGAACAGGCTAACCAGCTACACAACCCTCCCATTATGTTCAACGAGAGGAAAATAACCTTTTGTACATTCATGCATTCGTGTGACAGGCATGTCGTGTTTGTGTGTGTGTGTGAGAGAGAGAGTCATTAGGATTTCAATCATAATCGTGTCATGTGGCTTTGGTGGTAAGACTATCCACAATTGTGCAGAAATAATGCAGCCTTAGTCACCTTACCTCTCTCCACGTAGTTTGTTGGGTCCCACCAGTCAGAGGGTGAAACAAACAAATTAATAAGAAAAATTAAAAGCGCCAGCGGTGTATCTTACTACCTCACACATCTCGCTACTGCTCGGGAACACTGTCCAATTGATCCCTCTGTTCGCTCACGTACTATTTTAAGTGAATCCTTATTATAACATGCACACAAATTTTGGGCACTTGTATTCGACTAAAGTCAGTGTGCCACCGTATCTCGTATACTTACTACTCCCTCCGTCTAGGTGTAATAAGTCACGTTAGAAGGTGCAACGGGACCAAGGTGCGTGCGTGTGCGTGTGTGTGTTTAACAGCATGTGTGTGTTAGAGAGTGCGACAGATCGACCTACTCCTACAGAGATATGGTGTTAGTGTACGATTTTAGCCGCGAGAGTCGGTGCATCCTCTCGTTTCCGAGCGTGTCCGGTAGGGACACGCGGACAGCTGCCACGCCTGCGCCTGACCAGCCTGGCCCACCCAAAGCCCCTCCACCGCCCGCGCGCGCTTCCCGCCCGAAACGGTCAGTGCCGCTCCAAAGAATCGGTGCTACATTCATGCCCGGGCAGAGCGGACGCAACCTCTCACTGGCGCAAGAGTGATGGTTGCTTCATCCGTCCAACTTACTGCTGGGTCTATGTGATTTGACGGCTCATTGGTCTTTATTACTGAGGTGATAGGATTGCTGGATGTCCCACGCTTTCGGCGAAAGGAGGTAGTAGATTACAATTTTCTCCATTCTTATAGCCGAGGAGTGCAAGAGCAGTGAAAACACGCAGGCTCAGTGATTACATGGCCCACCTCACACTATCACCATGCGACACCTAACTCTTTACATAGTACTCCCTCCGTTCCTAAATATTACTAGATGAGTCCCCGCTCGTTGCCGCGGAACAACGGTATATCTCTCTACGCAAAATTATCAATTTCATAGAACTAAACAAAAATCTATAACCGCATGACAAATGTGGTAGCCAAACTAAATAAACTCCCATCATCATTTAGATCATCCCACATAAGGAAAAAAGATCAGCCAACTGCTACTGCATAATGGGATTATATTTTTCTTTTTGACATGTTAATGGGACTTAAAAGCTCACTTACATGCATGCTACCGGTGCATGCTTGCATGCAGATATGTTGATGTGATTTAAAACCCACTCACATGCATGTGCCACAGTATTTCTACATGCTTGCATGTGGCTTAGTGCTGAGCCTCTCAACATCTAGATCAGACGGCTATTATGACTGATTTACTTCATCTAACAGCTACGTCAATTTTGATGATGTGGCTCAAGGAGAGGATAGAGAATTCCTAGTAGTGGGGGCTAGCTATTACTAGTAGATAAGTCTTTGTAGAGATTCCACTAGGTGAACTACATACGGAACAAAATGAATGAATCTACACTTAAAATGCATATATATATACATCTGCATGTGGTTAATGGTGAAATCTCTACAAAGAATTATATTTAGGAACGGAGGAAGTACTAGTATAGTACTAGTACGTACTGTAATTTATCGGCGAGATAAATTTGTACAATGCTATGAAGCTTCCAGCTCCTGTTACATGTATCTTGCGTCCAAGGTTGCCCGTTGCAACATTTAATCAAATACAAAGGAGACTAACATGCATGCTATTGCATCTCAATGATTGACAGATCATAGCAAATATGTACTCCCTCCGTTCCAAAGTAAGTGTCTCAACTTTGTGCAAACTTTAGTACAAAGTTGTACTACTACTAAAGTTGACACTTATTTTTGGAACAGGGGCAGCTAAAGAAAAAACGATCCATGCAGTCCCTAGCCATTGAACCGTGAACCCTGACCAGGCTTCAATTTGCTGGCAACGTTCGAGCTTCCTAATAAATGAAGTTTGCAACCTTTTGACCATCGGATCATTTTGTGCAGTTTCACAAAAATCGAGATGAGCATCCCTGTGGCAAAGAAATTAAAGAAGCGTGATTAGAATAAGATTACTAAGACTAGTTGATGAGACATAAACTCATCACAAATACAGTACGTAGAAGCCAGTAGAGGTATCATGTATGTGCGGGGCAAAGAAGTAGAGAAATATCCACAGGGAGTGATGTGGGCAGCTGGAGTAGTGGTGCAAGCCGGCTGTAAAGGGAGTTGTACCTGAGGGATGTATCTCGACCTTTAGGAGGGCGGCGGGAGGCGGCAACTACCCACGTCGTGGCAGTGAGCAAGGGACGAAGGCAACCTCACCGGCTTTGTGAGAGAGAACGGCGGGGACCCCTGATCGGGACGTGCCGACAGTGGGTTTTCACCGTCGGCGACGAACACCGCATCTACACTAAGCATCCACCCCTTCCCCAAGCGGACGTGATCCGCCGGGATGTTAGAGATGTGGCCATAGTCGTTTTGTGCGAGAGAGTGTGAAGAGAGCAACCCCAGCAAGCAACCGTGTAGGCTGGCCCGTCCTGACTATGTATATAGTGGAGCGGTTTCCTTTTCTCTCCATATGAACCTATCATATTGCATACGTGCCACTGAAGAAAAAAAATTATTTATAAATGACGCGACACCTACTACTCGTTCTCCTATAACCTTGCGCTTGGCATCTCCAAAATATTAACCTTGCGATTGGCTCTTCGCCTCTTCGGGAAGTCGAGCAATAATGGTAGTGCAGTATATATCGTTCTAGCTATATGAGACCGAATGAATTGATGCACGTCCACCACGTGGGCGAGGGTCGAGGGGAAAGGGAGAGTGCTACTATATACGGAGCAAAATGAGTGAATGTACACTCTAAAATACGTCTATATACATCAGTGTTTGGAGTATGTACTAGTAGTTCATATTGAAATCTACTAAGGACATATATATTCCAAACAATATGATATAATCTCTATAACCAAGGTAGTAGGGACGAGGAGTAAATGGAGGGAGTAGTAAATTTTTCGCCTCGTCCTGCGAGCCACCGTGCGCATGGGCAAGGGAGGAGCAAGCTTCACCTCATCCTGCGAGCCACCGCTCCCGTGGGTGGGGGAGACGGTGTACTAAGCAAGCTTCTCTCATTCTGCGAGTTGACGGGACACATCAAAAGTACTCCAGTGTATAGAGCCTTGCCTCTAAGGTAGGCCCCACATGGTTTGCCTCTTTTTTTAATTTAGCATAACGCGTCAAGTTGCAATTTGTTTGTTCACCCGTGGTAGACAATCCTCCCTCCACCAAGTGGACAACCAGTACACATGCCAAATTACCACGTGGGCTGCCTTTTTTGTACAGAAATGAGCTCCACCGTGTACCCGCGCGGGTGTGGTTGGGAAAGAGACGGGAGTACGTGCGCCGTGCACGCACCTCTTCTCTTCGTGCACGTCCCCCACCTACGTGGGTGTGTGTGAGAGATACAAACCGCGTTCATGAGTGTTTTTTGTTTTGTGGTGGGGGTGGGGTGGGGTGGGGGTTGATTTCGTGAATTATTTGTGGGAATATGTGTCGATGACATCTCAAAAAAAATTTGCATGCAATGTGTGTGAAATGGAGGCCTATCCATATCATACATAGAGGGTCGGGCAATCCACGAGAAGAGAGGGAGGGGTCATAGCTATCGATACAGTCGAAGAGAGGATCAAGTACGGGTGGGTGCGAGATCGATGAAGAGAGCCATCAAAATTGCGTGTGTGTGTGTGCAAGTCAAAGATATAGGGCGACTGGCCTACCGGAACGTTAGAGGGCACATGTCAAGTTTGTGTGTGGCAGGGACACATGACTAGAGCGCTTGATGTATCGGTGTGTGTGGGGGGGGAAGGGGGTGGGGGAGGGGTAGGCAGAGGCCTAACTATAGAGGTTGAACGACTCGTATATGTGTTGAGAAGGAGAGACCCAGCTATGTCATGAGGGAGATTGGTCGACATCCATACATAACTGAAGGACGTGAAATATGATGGGACAGAGAGAGAGAGGAGAGAGAGAGGGAGGGAGAGGGAGGGAGAGGGGTGGACTGCTGGATGGGTGATGGAGTTGCTTCTCGGAGATGTTGGGAGAGGCCTACTAGACAAACTAAGGGTGGAACTGCAATGTTATCAATAAGAGTGGGGATGTGTTTCTGTGTGTGCCTGTGCGTGATAGATCTGTCGGGACGCATCCATGGATGATGAAGGGGAACCATGTGTTTGGTAAGCAAACCTAACTAGATCGATAGATCAATTGTTGTTTGTCGGAGGAAGGTAGAGACACAACTAATGAGGTAGATCGATCGATGTGTGGGTAAAAACGAGTTATAAGGACCTAGCTGGCTATATGTATAGCGAGAGATTGGTCGGTGTAAGTCCATTTGTTAGAGGCAAATAAGGCCCAGCGAGACGGATAGACAAAGAGAATGGAGCTAGGAGGTGGTGTGAGAGGCCCAACTACTAGCTGGATAGGGGGAGGAGTGTGCGGTTGTGAGATCGATTAAAAGAGGGGTGAGAGCTTACACGTGTGTCTAACCATATGACAGACACGAGGCAAGGACACATAAAGGAGGAGATTGAAGCTGTGTGTGTATGGTGTAGGCAGGCATTGCTAGAGAGGTTTATCGATCGGTGTGTGTCGGAAAGGAGTTGTGGAGACTCTGGGAGAACGACCTAAAGGAAAAAATGAATGTGCCCGGTGGATAGAATGCCGAGGGAGGGGGAGGACGAGGAGGGCGTGTGCATGCACGAGAGAAAGTTAGTGGTAGCTACAAAGGTTAGAGGACTGTGTGGGTGTAAGAGACTAACAAAGATCATAATTTGATATGAAAGCGGATTCATATATTTGAATAGGAGATCATAGTGTTTTAAACATTGCATGCATGAATATAGCGGTGATACACGTGCTATGCACATGTTATACCATAATCTGATAATGCATGGCGTTTGCAACTCACAGCTAAATGCCGAACAATCTAAACCATACTATACATCAAACAATCTCACATTTTATTTGAATTTGTGATAATGTGCGGCTTTTGTAGCTTACAACTAAATATCGAGCAATCTAAACAATACTATATATCGAACATTCTCACATTTTATTTGAATTTGTGGTAATGTGTGGTGTTTGCAACTCACATCTAAATACTTGTAGGCGTAGGGGCGGGGCACCATACATAATGTGATAAACACATTATACATATGAGACATGGTTTAGATTATGAAGATCTAGCTAGAGCTAGAAATGTAATGTGATTTGAAATCAAAATAAAGTGGATTCAAAAAATCTAGTTCGAGTTCATATAGTACACATAGTTCATATGTAACTCGATACTGATCATGTGGTGTGCTGTGAAGATAATACACAAACGATGGTTTAACTTGACAATAATGATGATTGTAGATCTTATTAAAACAAAGAAACGAATTCAAATGCTTTGACTTCACAACAATCATTACTGTAGATCTTATTCAAATTTAGTTCATATTGAAGCGGTAGTATATATGTTTGGAATGCACTAAAACATTCATTTGAGTAGTAGGTTGCATGCATTATACACGTAGCGAAATATTTTAATTGAACATAACATGAATTCAAATTTTTGAATGAAATTTGTAGTGCGCATTGATTTGGTATAGTACACCTTAGGCTTGTCCAGAAATTTCAACCCGCGCCTTGTTAGCCCGAAATATTTAAGATATATCTTTGTCTCATTGTGCTCCGACAACTCCCTCCATCTCAACCGGCGCCTTGCTATTCCAAAATTACAACGCGCGCGAAAACTCCCACCTCCTATGAAATCCCGACACGCGAAATGCCCATGGTACCCCTGAACCGAAAGAACCGCCTCAAATCGGTGGGGGGTACTTTCGTAACTTACCCCACATTTCGGACAAGCGTGTCTCTAAACCATGGTTCCCCACTGCCATCCCATCCGCCCACCCATTCGTACACCGAGGCCGCGAACACACACGACGAAACCCCACACCCTGCTTCGTCCGCCACCCAGCCGGAGCTTCTTCCCCGACGATCTCGTCCACAGCAACACCTCGACGTCCCTCATCCACCGTACCGGATGAGGATCCGTCATCGATCTCATCGTCTCGCTGGTTCAGCCACCCCGTCCTCCACCTCCAAGGAGTTGCCCCGATGTTCCCTCGTCTTTCGCGCCACCTCAATTCCCACATCACCATCTTCACCTGCACCACCGGAAGAGCATCATCATCACTGTTTCCTCGGATGAAGATGCGGCCTAATCGGTGCCACCAAAGAGGTTGTACACTAATCACCGCATTTTCTTCTTGATTCGATCTCACGGTGCTGCCGGTGCTCGGTCCCGAGCCGACACGACACGGCTCCATCCACGATGGCGTCGCCGGCCACTTCCTCCACGGCGTCGCTCCCTCGGCGGCGACGTCCACATCAGTAGGAGCTGCTGCTGCTTTAGCTCTCACTCGCGCTGCTGCTCTGCTCTTGCTCTCGGTCCCCTGCCTGGTCTGCTCTTGCTATTGCTCTTGCTCGCGCTGCTGCTCTCGCTCTTGCTCTTTCTTGCGATGCTGCTCCGATTTGGCTACACTTCAGTCGACTGAATCGACTTTTGGGTCAGTCGATTTCCAAGGGGTGGGCTCGCCGGGGTGAAGGAAGAACCAGCCGCAGCAGGGAGGGGGGCTTGCCGAAGAGGTACCCCACTATCTATCTTATGGTTCAGGATGGGGGCGGTGGTCGCCGGCGGTGCGGGGCGGTGGCATGGGGATTGTCGGAGAAAAAGCTCGGCACGGGGGGGCCTAGAGGGATGGCCGGGGTGGCGGCGGACCAGTGGTGGGGAGTGTTTTCGGGGCGGGCGGCGGGGGGCTGCTGTTTGGCCGGTGGTGGCTGGCGGCTCAAGGGGGGTGGAGGTTGAAGATGAACCGCAGGCCCTTGATTTCGTATCCAACGGCTGCAAAATCGACTGACGTGTAGCCTCACCTTGCTAGTGCGTTCAGTTTCGACAGCAAAATTCAGTTTCGACAGCAAAATTCAGTTTGGACAGTTAGGTTCAGTTTCGACAGTTAAGTTCAGTTTCGACGGTTAAGTTCAGAGATGAGCAGCTGATGTATTTTACATCTAGCACTTTGTGGTTATGTGTTTTACGTCATGTATTGGAGATGCTATTAGAATTCCACTCAGGTTAACGTTGTTCGTTGTCTCTCTTGTCCTGCTTCAGCCTCGGCGTCGTACAACTCACCGGAGCTGCTCCAACGACGAAACCCTCCATCACAGTGGAGCAGTACCTCGTGCTCCATCTCCAGACGCCTAAGATCTTCTTCCCCTCCTCTGATAGCAAAGTCAGCCGGAGCATCCTCACCGGCTAACCCAATCACGCTGAGATCGACATGGCTTCGCCAAAGAGGTTGTACACTTGTTGCATCTCTTTTTTACTCTACATGTTATATATATTGTCCACTAAGCACACGGATTTGTTCCTTTAGTGTCTCCTTGAAAGAAAAAACGTAGGAATTTTAATTTTCACTTGTCCTCCTTTTCAAATTCCTATTCATGAAGCACAAGACTAAGAGATAGTAGCATAATAGCATTATAACCGTACATTTTCTTGTGGTTTGACTTAATCTCACCATGATTCTTTGCATCCTGTGATCTTCCAATTGTTGTGAATCAAACACCCAGATTGGCAGAAATCCTGTGTTTTTAAATTCTATGTTTTGCACGTGCACTCCTATCCTATTCCTGTCTATTTCCTATCCCTGCATTGTTGGAATCCTCCAATTCAAATGAGCCCTTACAGAATTACTTCTCTTACAAATAGTTGTCAAAGAAAACCTTGCGTGGTTTGTCCCGGTCCTGCTGCACCTCGTCCACCCCAGCTCAGATGCTCCAACAACAGAAGGGTCAAGCAGAGCAGGGATCCGGCCTCCAGACTGTCTTTCACCGCCTCAGATCTTCTTCCCCGCCACTGGCAGCCATGAAAACTGCATTACCATCATCAACCGAGCAGATGACCTCGAGGACTACACGGGTCCGCAAGAGAGGCCGCACTCTTTCGTGTCTGCTTACGTTATGCATCGCTTAATATTACATGCTACTTTATCGTCATGTTCACCGATTAGACTCTGAGTCAGCTCCAAACTAATGGTCAAACTTGAGTTTTTAAATGGTTGTGGGGTACATATCGGGGCCGCTATCAATAGTATCTACCTACTATCTGGTTAATCTCCGGTGTCTACTATGAGTTTCATGTTGGGTGGGAAACAAACAGTAAAGAAGCCATTATCTGTATTTATTAACTGAAGCCATTATCTGCCTGCTATTATTAGTTTTGGGTCTATCCACAGGTTGCTACCATCACTCTAGATTTCTGCATGCACTCCTTACATAATCTCACTATGTTTTATTCCTATGCATGACTGTTATTGTAAATAATGGAACTGAACATGTAGAGCAAAAGAGACGAGCCTTGCATCGCAATATAATTTCATGCAGACGTCGCTGCATGGTAGGCGCAAAGGCAGCCCCCCTCCACGCATTTCGGATTGTAATCGAGAGGAAGATATCTGTTCTAAGGGGGATTCAGAAGGAGAAGATAACTCCTATTTACCCCCTGAGGTCTTCGCTCTAACTTGGCATGCTGATGTTGGTTATATCATGCATATGGTGTCTTGCATTGCTTACTTTATACATCAAATATGTCATCTGCTTAGTTTAGACATCCTTTGTTCGAATGCCATCTCTTTAGTTTATTCATCGTTTATGTGAATTATGCAACGCCACCTTGTTTAGCCAGGCATCATATATGTGAATTTTGCAATGCCATCCTGCTTAGCCACTCATCTTATATGTAAATTATATCAGGCCATCTTTTTTTTGTTACTATTACATTCGTCAACAATGTTAGTACATTCAACTGCTCTTCGTGTGCATCAGCCATTTGACACGGTGATGGCAAATTCTGGAGTGAAAACAAGGTCTTCTGAGCAGACTATGCTATCTGACGAAGCGCATATCTCGCTGGTTACGAATAGCTCCTCAGAGGAGGATTTAGAGATAGATGACCAGTCCTATTCCCCCCCCCCCCGAGGTGTATGCTCTAACTTGGCAGGGTTATGTTGCTCATATCGTGCGTATGGTGTCTCGCATTGCTATGCCATTTGATTAGTTTAGACATGCTTTGTGTGAAAGCCACCTGTTCAGTGTCTAATTACCATATATGTGAATTATGCATTGCCATCTTGTTTCAAGACATTATATATGTGAATTATACAATGCTATCTTGTTGCAAAGGCATTACATATGTGAATTATGCAATGCCATGCTGTTTAGCCAATCATCATGTATGTCAATTATATCATGCTATCATTTTTTTGTATTACGTGTTCCATTTGTCGACAACATTTGTATATTCAACTACTCTTCCTGTGCATCAGCCATTTGAAGCGGTGATGGAAGTATCTGGAGTGAAAACAAGGTATTTAGAGCAGACAATGCTACCTGCTGAAGCGGACATCTTGCTGGCTACAGATAGCTCCTCAGAGGAGGATTCAGAGACTGATGTGTAACACCCCGGATGTAACTTTCCATCTTTGTAACTCCAACTCTTGCCATTTTTGGCCATGTGATATGATATTCCCTCCGTGGTTCGGTTTTGTCTTTTGTTTTGCATTTTATTCATGTCATGCATGTCATATCATGTCATCACGTGCATCTCATTTGCATACGTGTTCGTCTCATGCATCCGAGCATTTTCCCCGTTGTCCGTTTCGCAATCCGACACTCCCACATGCACCGGCGCACCCCTCTTGTCTCCTTTTCGTGTGCGGGTGTTGAACTTTCTCGGAATGGACCGAGCCTTGCCAAGTGGCCCTGGTATAGCACCGGTAGACCACCTGTCAAGTTTCGGGTCATTTGGAGCTCGTTTGGTACTCTAACGGTTATCCGCATATCCGCAAAGGCCTCTTTTAAGTTGCAGCCCAACACCCCTCCAAAACAGCCCAATAACCCATCTAAGCCACTCCCATGCTCTCCGTCGTCGGATCACGATCGTGTGGGCGAAAACTACACCCCATTTGGACACTCCTAGCTCCCTCTACCTACAAATATGCATATCCCCCTCCAAATCCGGGCAAACCCTAGCGAAATTCCCCCTCCGTGCCGCCGGACACGTCCGGATCGGACCGAACGCGTCCATCCGCCGCCGCCGTCCAATCGCGCACCGCCATGTGGCAGGCCCGCGCCCACTTCGCCGCCGGCCGAGCCAGGCCCGCGCGAGGCCCGTCCCCGGCC
>NC_041381.1:223101840-223129995 GCF_002162155.2 Triticum dicoccoides | reverse complement strand
CCCCCGTTGTTCTCTAAGTCCTAAACTGTTGTTAAAATTGTTGCATGTTCATCGCATCCCATCTTTGCATCCGTAGCTCCGTTTCATGCGTGTAATATGTCAAATTGTTCGCCTCGAAGAGTACATCATTTCATTCCATTGCATCATTTACATTTGAGCTCATCTTGATGCCCGAAATGCTGTTGGAAGAGGGCTTCATATTGTTAGTTTCAGATTCTTATCAGAACGAGCTCTTTTGTCATTTTTGCCATGATTGATGTGTGCATCCTATGAACTTGGTCCCTAAATGTGTTTTGAACTAGGCTATGTATTCTTTATAGAGGTTCTTACCATATATTTTTTGATCAATGTGGTGACTAGCACAAGCATGCAAACTAGGCTTCGTGTTAACGCTGTTTTTAGTCCCTGTTCTGCTGTAATTTTGATGACATGTAAACATGTTGCTACAGAGAGATCCATGCATAATTTGAGATACTTCAGTAAGGGTGTTTTGAAAATGTAGTTTTGCTCTATCCATCCATGGTCCTGGTTGCAATTATGGAGTAGCCTAGCATGTCATTTTCATGCTCTACTTTTGCTTAAAAATGTTTCCTGGCAGATTGTTTACATGTTATTCAATTTGGCCGAGGTTGTTGTAGTTGGTCCGGATGTGCTATGATGTTGTTTCTTGCCATGTATAGCTTCTATGTCATGTCTTCTTGATGGATGTATGCTTAGTTTATCATGAAATGCTCTGTAGTGAGTGCATCGAGCTCACGAAGGTGCCTTCGTAATTATTTCAATGCCATGCTTTGTTTGCTGAAATCTGTTAACGAAACTTGCTATGTTTACGTGGGTGCCATCATATTTTCTGATCCTTTTTGGCTTATGGTTAGTAAGGGACTTTTGATCTATGCTTTGAGTAGATTCATGTAATGCCTTAGTTTGCTATTATAGGTTCCTGTAGCATGTTGAAAACTTGCTCTGAACATTGCTTTGTGATGCTGTTTATGCCATGTCCAGCCTGATAATTTTTTTGCACTTTCACCATGCTTGTTTGAACCTGTTATGATGTGATTTAGCCGTAGCTCAGTGTTCCTCTTTTGTAAAGCATCTCATGTAGATCACTGCCATATGCTTTGTTTTTATTTTGGGGTGCTGTAGCATAGTTTCTTGTTGCATGCTAAGTAGCATCGCGCTGTTAATCGCAGCTTTGTGCCATTCTTGTTTTGCTTGTCATTTGCAAACCGTGCATCCGTTCCCGGTGATCTTTATATCGATTTCAACCGAAATCATCTCATATTTCCAGCGGCATACTTGGTTTGCCAAGTTGATGCCTTGTTCATCATTTTTCCTCCCGAAGCACGCATATGCATTGCATATCACATCTCGCATATCATGACATGTATTGCATCATGTTGCTTGTGCATTGCACCGTGATTTATTGTGGTTCCTTGCTTGTGTTCTTGCTTTGGGTAGAGCCTGGAGACGAGTACATGCACGAGGAACCTGTTGAGTACGCTAACGAGGATCCAGCCTTCGACAACTCTGAGAACCTTGCAGGCAAGATGACCATACCTTCGAAATCATTACTATCTTTGCTTGCTAGTATTCGCTCTTTCACTATGTTAGCCCTACCCGCCATTGTTTACCATGCCTTCCTATTGCCATGTTAAACCTCTAACCATCCTGTCCTAGCAACCGTTGTTTGGCTATGTCACCGCTTTTGCTCAGCCCCTCTTATAGCATTGTTAGTTGCAGGTGAACATGAAGTTTGTTCCTGGTCGGAACATGGATATTTTGGGATATCACAATATCTCCTGTTTAAATTTATGCACCTTATATACTTGGTAAAGGGTGGAAGGCTCGGCCTTATGCCTGGTGACTTGTTCCACTCTCACCGCCCTAGTTTCCGTGATACCGGTGTTATGTTCCTTGATTTTGCGTTCCTTACACGGTTGGGTGATTTATGGGACCCCCTTAGCAGTTCGCTTTGAATAAAACTCCTCCAGCAAGGCCCAACTTTGGTTTTACCATTTGCCACCTAAGCCCTTTTCCCTTGGGTTTTCGCGAGCCCAAGGGTCATCTTTATTTAACCCCCCCCCCCGGGCCAGTGCTCCTTCGAGTGTTAGTCTGAAATGAGCTGCCTGCGGGGCCACCTCGGGGAAACTTGAGGGCTGGTTTTACTCGTAGCTAGTCTCATCCGGTGTTGCCCTGAGAACGAGATATGTGCAGCTCCTATCGGGATTTGTCGGCGCATCGGGCAGCTTTGCTGGTCTTGTTTTACCATTGTCGAAATGTTTTGCGAACCGGGATTCCGAGACTGATCGGGTCTTCCCGGGAGAAGGTCTATTCCTTCGTTGACCGTGAGAGCTTGTGATGGGCTAAGTTGGGACATCCCTGCAGGGTATATAATCTTTCGAAAGCCGTGCCCGCGGTTATGAGGCAGATGGGAATTTGTTAATGTTCGGTTGTAGATAACTTGACACTTGACTTCATTAAAATGCATCAACCGCGTGTGTAGCCGTGATGGTCTCTTCTCGGCGGAGTCCGGGAAGTGTACACGGTTTGAGTTATGCTTGACGTAAGTAGTTTCAGGATCACTTCTTGATCGCTTCTAGCTTCTCGACCGACGCGTTGCTTCTCTTCTCGCTCTCACTTGCGTATGTTAGCCACCATATATGCTTAGTGCTTGCCGCAACTCCACCATATTACACCTTTTCCTACCTATGAGCTTAAATAGTCTTGATCTCGCGGGTGTGAGATTGCTGAGTCCCCGTGGCTCACAGATTCTACCAAAACAGATGCAGGTGCCGAGGATACTGGTGCAGATAGCGCAACTAAGCTGAAGTGGGAATTTGATGAGGCCCTTGGTCGTTACTATGTATCGTTTCCAGATGATCAGTAGAGGAGCCCAGTCGGGACGATCGGGGATCTAGCATTTGGGGTTGTCTTCTTTTCATTTGAACTTGACCGTAGCCGGTCTATGAGTGTACTTTGAATGATGTATGATCTTAATTTATGTATTGTGTGAAGTGGCGATTGTAAGCCAACTCTCTTTATCCCATTCTTGTTCATTATATGGGATTGTGTGAAGATGACCCTTCTTGCGACTAAACCACTATGCGGTTATGCCTCTAAGTCGTGCTCCGACACGTGGGAGATATAGCCGCATCGTGGGTGTTACATGATGACCAGTCCTATTTCCCCCCTGAGGTCTATGCTCAAACTTGGCAGGGTTATATTACCCATGTCATGCATGTTGTCTTGCATTGCTTAGTTTTACATCATATATAGATTGCCATCTGCTTACTTGCTTACTATATAAATCATATATTTGAATTATATCATGCCATCATGTTTACGTAGTACATACACATCATCTATCTGAATTATGGCATGGCAACCCATTTAATAAAGACATCATATAGTTATATAATCTCATCATGTTTAGTGTTTACAGTCATCATATTTAGAATTATGGCATTCTATCCATTAATGTATGTGAATTATGGCATGCCAACCTATTTAATAAACACATTATATAGTTATGTCATGTCATCCTGTTTACATAGTCTCATATTTTGAACTATGTCTTTCCATCTTTTTTAGTTATCCATCATAATGTGAAATTGTGTCATGCTACCCTGTTTAGTTAGCCATCATATATGTGAAATTGTGTCATGCTATCCTGTTTGGTTAGACAACATAAATATGAATTATTTCATGCCCTCTTTTATTCCCCACTATCCATTGCACTTGTCTATCATACAATGTCTATACTTTCAATTACTTTTCTTGTTTATTAGCCATTTGAATTGGAGAGCGTGATGGCAGTATCTAAGGGAGTAACAACACGGTCTTCAGAAAAGATAGTGCTACCAGTTGATGCAGATAGAACCACGGTTGTACTTGCCCAAGGACCAGATCCACCACACATAACACAGACTCTCACAGATTGTACCCCTACCCAGTTGGACAGAGAACCACCTACACCCCTTTTAACCCCAACCCCGGCAGATAGTAACCCAGTTCCAGTTGACACAGCACCGTCTCCACCACAGAGCACCCAAACACAAGCGGTTAGTAAGGGAACTACAATGCCCAAAGCACGAGGACCACCACTCCGAATCCCAACTCGGTGATAACCTAAATCATCTCATGGGTAGAGTAGAGCTAATTCTAATAGATGCAAAACGATTCACGCCACAGGGATAGACCCATGCGGCTTGGGGATGATGCAGCCGGAGGGGCGCCCCCAACTGAACAAACCAGAACATGCAGAAGGATACATATCGCAGGGACAGGCCCATGATGTCGGATCGTGGGTTCCGGCAAACCCTTGAGGTTCGAACATTGGGGTGCGCACGAAGAACTCTCTCTCTCTCTCTCTCTCACTCACTCACTAGCTCGCTCGCTCAACGATCCACGACCTAGCTCGACGAACCCGGGGAACACGAGACACAGAGATTTATACTGGTTCGGGCCACCGTCGTGGTGTAATACCCTACTCCAGTGTGTGGTGGTGTTTTGCCTCTTGAGGGCTGAGGAAGAACTAGTACAGTGGGTGAACAGCCTCCGGAGGAGAGGCGTTCTTGGGCTCGGAGAGCTGGTGAGGATTCGGATGGAGAGGATCCAATCCAAGATGAGTCGACCCCTTTCTATGGTGGTGGCTAGTCCTATTTATAGAGGCCCCGGTCCTCTTCCCAAATGTAGGCGGGAAGGGATCCCACAACGGCCAATTTTGAAGGGGGGCAACTAGTACAAGCTATCCTGACAAAAGTAGTCTTCGCCTGCCAAAGGCTCTAGTTGTGATGCCGTCCTGGGCTCCACGATGACCTCCGTCCTGCCATCCTACTGGTCTTGGTCTTGTTGCACCGATATGGAAACCTTTGCCTAACGCCTCGGGACTCCTCACCTGCACCTGCCTCTTTAGCACCAAAGAGGAAACTGGTACACTGCGCCCGCTGGCGCCCACCTGGCCTTAGTTGTCACGACTCACGTCACGCGAACCTCGCAAGGCGCCCCTTGCATAGATAGCTCCGCTCCTCAGGATCCAGCCTAGCGAGGCCACCCCCAGGAAGGTCTTGGTGTCGTCCGCCTTGCGAGGCTTGGCCCCCCGTGAGGGTCTTGAGTTGTTGCTGCTGAAGCGGGGCCATATCGGGCCGTTGGTGGAGCCACGCCGTGGGCCGCAGGCAGGCAAGTCTGGATGCCCTTGTTCCTAGGACGCTAACAGTAGCCCCCGGGCCCAAGGCGCACTCGAACTTGGCTTCGAGGCGAAGCCAAAGGGCAAGTGCGGAGCACCGTGGGCCCCAACAGCCTGCGGCCTTGGTCGACGCATGGCAACTGATTGTACGTGGGTGTCTCCACTGTCGGATTTCGGGTTCCGGCATACCCTCAAGGTTCGAGCACTGGGGTGCGTGCGGAGATCACACCTCCAGCTTACCTATGTCTCACCACCTCGCCGGGATCTAAAACTACACGAAGAACAACACAAGGGACACAAGGTTTATACTGGTTCAGGCCACCATTGTGGTGTAATACCCTACTCCAGTATGTGGTGTGGTGGATTGCCTCTGGGGCTGATGATGAACAATACAAGGAAGAACTGCCTCGCAAGGGGAGGAGTTCTTGTAGTGGTGCTGGCTAATGTTCTTCTCTCTGGTTGATTTCTAGACCAGATCTCTCTGTCTGTCAGATCTCTCTCTAGGTCAGATCTCTCTTCCCCTCCATCCTGGGGGTGGCTAGTCCTATTTATAGGCAGAGGCCCTGGGCCTCTTCCCAAATATTGAGCGGGAAGGGCGCCAACAATTGGCCATTTTGAAGGGGAACATCTAGTACACTTATCCTGACTAAAGTTGGTCCTCGCTTGCCAAAGACCCTGACGATGACACTGGCTTGGGCTCCACGATGACCTTCGTCCTGCCATCCTGCTGGTCTTGGTCTCGTTGCACCGAAATGGTTGCCTTTGCTTGATTCCCTCGCCTGCGCTTGCCCCCTATGCACCAAAGAGGAAACAAGGACTCTGCGCAGGCCGGCGCCCGTCTGGCGCCCCCTGGCGCCCCCTGGCCTTGGTCGTCATGGCTTGCGTCACGGGCACCTCGTGAGGTACCCCGCCTTGATCTCTCTGCCTCCTCACGAGCCAGCCTGACGAGGCCGTGCCTGAGGAAGCCTCCTGTCGTTCGCCCTACGAGGCCTGGCCCCTCGCGAGGGTCTTGAGCATGGTTTGATGAAGATGGGCCATATTGGGCCACTCCTTGAGCCATGCCGCAGGCCGCAGGCAGGCAAGTCTGGATACCCCCGTTCCCAGAACACCGACAGTAGCCCCCGGGCCCAAGGCGCACTTGGACTTGGCTTAGCAGAGAAGTGAAGAGGCAAGTGCGAAGCGCCACGGGCCCCAATAGCCTGCAGCCTTGGGCACCACGTGGCGGTTGATTGGACGTGGGCGTCCTGGCTCCCCATGGTACCTCGGCAAGCGCACAAATCGATAAGGGAGCGGTACCCGTCTAGTCTTACCTTCTTTGCCTTCTCCTTTGTTGCTCAGATCCCCTTTCTCGCTCCTGTCCTTCTTGCTTCCGAAATCCCCAGATCTACTCCAACTCTACATCCTAGCAAGGTAAGGCGCCTCGCCAGACCCCGCCCGGAGCAAGGTACTCGCCCGCTCTGGATCCTCCGAATGTGTCGGGGAAGAACCTTGCCCTGACGCGCCAGATGATGGTGCTGCAAGGCAACGACGGGGCGGCCGTGCTTAAGGTTGGTTCCGCCCGTCCCGAGGATGAAGGAAGCACCTTCTACCCGCTCTTCGTGAGCGCCATCGCCGCCGGCCTGGTGCCCCCCTTTTCAGAGTTCTTCTTCTCTATTCTTCACCATTACAACCTTCTGGCTCTGCACCTCCATCCCAACTATGTTCTTCTCCTGGTGATTTTCGCCTACTACTGCGAGGCTCACATCGGGGTGAGGCCCTCGGTGGCCTTGCTGCGCCATCACTTCTACCTCCGGGTCTCTCGCGGCCCCATCACCACGTGCGCAAGCTTTGTCGTGTATGGCAGCTCCAACGCCATCTCGAAGCCCGGGAAGAGGATTGAAGGCTTCAGGAGCAAGTGGGTCATGGTGGATGCTGGGCGCATCCATCCCCGGCTGATTCTGCCCATGGAGCAGCCCAAATCTGTTGACGCTTGGTCTCGCGTGGAGCTCGTTGATCCCCGTGTGAAGCCAGTGCTGGAGAGGATGGATGCGGATCTGTGGCTGGGCAACATGGCGACGGCGAAGTTGACCGGGGCATCGCTCCTGAGTGAGTTCCTGGACCATCGGGTGGCTCCGCTTTGGGAATATTCATTCCCGCTGTGGAGGCTCGAGGGGGCCGACTCTGCCCTTCGCCCGAGCTCCATAGCCCTGGCCGACGAAGATCTGGCCATGGTCCTCCAATCCTTGGTCGGGGGTGATGTGGCGAGACTGGAGGGTGCTCCTGTGCCCCTGTTCCTTCGGGAGGATTGGGAGCAGGTGGTGAACTCCATGTCCGCTTTCGACGGGGACGGGCCTATGCTCGTGGAGGTTCCCGAGGACCCGGCGGCCCTGGCGACGGTGAACGTGTCTTCCGGCAACTCCAGCGGAGAGGAGGAAGAAGAGGAGGAGGAAGAGGAGCCCGACTCCGAGGCGACCGACGGGGAGTCGAGAGCGCCCCTCCCTCATGCCGGACGACGACGAGGATGGCGACAAGCTAGGTGGCGAGAGCTCACCCCTAATCCCGAAGAAGGACAGGACAGGGCTGGTTTCCCGCGGGTCTGCTCCGGCTCCGAGGTGATCTGTAGATACGCCTCCTACTCCCGAGCCTCTTGAGGTTGATCCTAGCATCCGGCTCTCTAGCTTCAAGTTCGGCTGGAGGTTGCTTGAGCCTGCAAGCGATGACGAGTAAGTGCTCGATTCTCGTTTTGCTTCTTGCTTCATTGTTGAGGCTTGACGAAGAAGCTGAAGGGGGCTCCTGAGGCTTCGTCCGGGGCAGCTCCCCCACCCGCGGGAGGAGGGGGCACCGAGACGCGGGCCTCTCCTGCCCGGTCATCCTCGCGAGGCCTGGTGGGGCTAGCTAGAGCGAGCTCAGCCCCCATGGCCTAAGCGACTCCCGAGGTGTCCTTGCCTGACGCCACTGCCGCAGTCGGGGCGCCGAAGGTCCCGACTCATGGTGTTGTGATTACGCTGCCGTCTTCTCCTCCTACTCCGCCAACTGCCATCTCTCTGACTCCTTCTACTGTCCTGGATCGTGTTGCTGCTGAGCTAGACTGGCTGCGGAAAGATCTTCAGGGCGCCGACCCTCGCTTGGTGGCCGGGCGCCTGGAGCTGGCCTCCGGCTGGGTCCGCTCTGACTCTTCAGTCCGAGCGGCGCTGGCTCAGGCCGTGACAGCTTGCGACGAGGAGAAGCAGGCCATCCTCGAGGCGAAGGCCGCTCACGGCGCCGCCTTGGGTGAGGTAGCAGATGTCCGGGGTCGCTGCAAGGTGCTGGAGAGCGAGCTGCAAGGCCTGCACGAGCAGCTCGCCAAGGAGGCCCGTGTCCACCAGGAGAAGGAGGAAGACATGAAGGCTCGCGAGGCTGCCGCCAAGGATCGGGATGCCAAGCTTGACGAATGCCAAGGCCGCTTGGGTGTGCTGGAGGAGGCATTGGAGGCGAAGAGGATCGAGCTGGACGGCAAGGCGCGGGTCCTGGCCGAGGACCGCGTGGCCTTCATGAAGCTGGAGGTGAAGGCTTGCACCTTGCTAAAGTCGCTCTATGACAGCGGCCTGGAAAGCCCGCTGGCCGGCACCGAGGAAGGCCCTGCCAAGCTGCTTCCCTTCCTGGTCCGCGCCCTCGAAGATGTCGCCCTCGGCCTTGGCCCCACGGCTGAGGCTGAGGCGCGTGTCCTTTCTTCTGCAGCGTTAACGCGCGTCTTCACCCACGTCTACCTTCGCGACCCCGACGTTGACCTTGACAGCCTGCTGGAGCCCATGAGCGGCGAGCATGCCGCCGTCTCTGCCGAGGCCGTGAAGGGTCGAGCGGAGGCTCTGCTGGCGAAGTTTAGAGCCTTTAGCACCAAGCCGAAGCGAGGCGCTGCCGATCCTGGGGCTCCACGAGGCGAAGTCGCCCAGCGCAGCTCCGTCACCACCGATGGCACCGCCAACAAGTGATCCCTTCGCGGATCTGTCCTACTTTTAGCTCCTGCAACATGCATCATGCCTCATGGAGGCGTTTAAACTTGCGTTTGACGTTGCCAAAGTACTCTATGGACTGTAATATTTGCTTTTGAATTCATTGAGATTTGCGTTTTTCCTTCCTACTTGCTTGTGTTCTACGTCGGCAGAGCCCGGCCCCGCGCATACCTCAGCCGCCGTTAGCCCCGACCGGAAACCAGGACGGGACCAAGGAGTGAGGGGCTACATGACAAGTTAGGCTCCCGAGTCGCGATGCTCAGGAGTCCCCCTTGACGCACGATCAGCAAGTAGGGAGGTGGAATGTATGGGTGAATTTACCGTTCTACGTCTGCAGAGCCCGGCCTCGCGCATATCTCAACTGCCGTTAGCCTTTCGGAACTAAGGGGTGATGGGCTACGTGACCAGTTAGGCTCCTGAGTCGTGATGCTCACAAGTTCCCCTTGACGTTCAGACAGCCTTCGTACCTTGGCTCCGCTCGGGGAGAGGCGTCGAAGAACTAGGCCCGAGGGGCCTGGATGGGTGGCGTACACCTGGGCGTGACCCAGGTGTAGCCCCCGTGCCCAGCCCCTTCGCGCGGCACTCCAAGGGGGAGGCGTTACGATGAGGCCGGACACTGAGCTCTGGGCTCCCTGAGGTTGACGCGGCCGAGGGCCACCCTCAGTTGTTTATCACCAGCGCGGAGCATAGCGCTTTCGTATATGTACGGGCATAGCCGCTCCTCGGCAGTGTCGTCAGCCAGCACGGAGCATGGTGCTTCCACTGGTGCGTGGGAGGGGCTCCCCTCCGGGAGGAGCCCCCGGGGCGTGTACAGCCCCGCCCTGACACATGGCTGGCATGGTAGGGCCTAGCGAGGTGTATCTGGGCACCCGTGAGCTAGCACGGGACTCACGGGGCCCTACCTCAAGGCGGGTTGCGCCTGGCTCTGGGCCTTTTCTTGTAATGTGTTCCTGCAAGTTTGGTTAGATGTCGGCGCTCTACGTCCTCGGGTCCCGGCCCTCAAGCAGGCTCAGTCGTCGCTGGTATGCCAGGTCGTGATGCCGTGGACAAGGCCAGAGGGTGAGGGCTGGAGAGCAAGTAGGATCCCATGAGTCGCGATGCTAAGGTACCCCCCACCTTTAACGTGCAAGAGGCCGACATGAAGGAAGAGGGGTGCCGTGGACAGACATCAAATAACGATGATGATGAAACGCACGACCCAAAATAATGCAAGAGAGATACATGCCATTGGGTCTGGCCCGAGCGGCTTGGGGATTATGCAGCCCGAGGGACGCCCCCGATAAAGTAAGCTGAAAACATGAACTAAAGGGATACATGCCGCAGGGACGAACCCACGCGGCCTGGGAATGATGCAGCCCTGGGGGGCGCTCCCAGCTGAAAAATGAAGCTTGAAGGATGTCACCTGATGATGCTGAAGATGTAGGGATGCTGAAGTAGTGGACGGCATGCGCTGCGGGAGACGATCTTCACGAGCCCCCAGGCCCAGGGGCCTCGGGAGGCTCCGGAGGCACTGGCGGCTCCTTGCGGATCATCTCCACCTCTGCCTGGACTGCGGAATGCCTGACCGCCTGAGCCTCCTAGACGCTCCTCATGAGGCGCTGACGCACAACAGCCGCGTTCGGCAGGCCGTAAGGCATACGAACATAGCTATGGGGTGGACCTTCGCAGCACCCCACGCGTGAGGGCCAGAGGCGCTCTTGAGAGGCGGCTCGGTTGAGTCCTGGTATGTCGACGTAGACGCGCAGCCCACCATCCTCGCCTGGATGGGGAGCTACGGCGGGTAAGCGGCGGCTGCCACTCATGACTCTTGACTCCTGCAGCTCCTGAATGATCTCGCTAACGAACTCCTGAGGGTCTGGGCCTCCTTGCCTTGCTCCTTCTTGAGGGAAACATGCTTTGAAGAACGCCTCCAAGTGGTGCCCGAGCGCCTCCCTCGTGATCCTAGAAAAGTCGATGGCCCTCCAGGAGAGAGCCCCGAGCCTTGCTCGAGGAGGGCGCCAGGCGCACCTTCCTATGCGACAGAATGAGGTGCCCCCTGAACAGGCGCGGACCCTGAGGGGCCTGCCTCCCGAGGGGTTGGGCCAGGCGATATCTTCTTCTTCTTAGGGGCAGCCCCGGGAGGCCTCCCGTTCCCGTGATCTGGGTCTTCAGTTGATGCGGCTTGGAAAGCACATTCCAGAGAACACACGGCGTCTCTCTCTTCACAGGGCACTGTGATGACCCCACCGCTTCCTGGCATCTTGAGGACATTGTAGCCGTGATGGGTCACGGCCATGAACTTGGCCAGGGCGGGGTACCCGAGGATGGCATTGTACGGCAGGTGGATGTGAGCGACATCAAAGTCAATGAGCTCGGTGCGGTAGTTATCGCACTTCCCGAAGCTAACAGGAAGGCGAACCTGCCCTATCGGAACCGTGGAACCATCAGTGACTCCTGAGAAAGGCTTGGTTGGCTGCAGGTGATTGTATGGCACTTGGAGATTGTTGAACGTCTCGACGGATAGGACATTGAGCCCTGCTCCTCCATCGATGAGGGTCCTAGTGACTTGCACATTGCTGATGATTGGGGAACAAAGCATCGGGAGGACTCCTGCTGTGGCCGCACACTTGAGCTGATCCGCTGAGTTGAACGTGATAGCGCATGCTGACCACCTGAGAGGGCATGTGGCCTCAAGCTTGGGGAGGACTGCATTCACTTCGTGAGCAAACTACTTGAAGATGCACTGAGAGGCCGGGGCTTGAGCGCCGCCCAAGATGCAAGCGATTGCACGTGGCTCCTGGAAGCCTCCAGCCCCCTCGTCCTGGTGATGGTCTTCATTCCTCCTCGGCTGTGGTGGCAGAGGAGGGAGGCCTGCGTTGCCTTGTGGGCGATCCTCGGGAGGCTGATCCCTCCAACCCCCCTCGTGAGGTGGGTCCCTCCAACCTCCCTCACGAGGCTGGTCCTACCAGCGGTCCTCGCGAGGTCGGTCACGCCATCCTTGGTGGGGGCCACGGTCTTCCCATCGTCCTCCACCTCTTCCTCCTCCTCGGCCATAGCCCCTGTCGCTGCGCTCAGGGCGTCGGCCGGCACGCACGTCTCGCACGGCCCTGAGCTCTTGGTATTCATTGGTGTTGTGGGTGTGGAGGTCGTGGTACACGCAGTACCGGTTGCCCTTGGATGACTCAGGCTGATCATTGCCTCACTTGGTGTCCGGCTCTGCCGCAAGCACGGCAGCCCCCTTGCACTTCACGTCCTTGGCCTTGGGCTTCTTCTCTTCTGGGTCAGCAGCTGGCAGCTCGAGGAGGGAAAGGCGCCCTTCCTCGGCCCTAGCGCACTTGGTCGCCAGATTGAATAGCTCCAGGGAGGTGCACAGGTCCTCATGGATCACGAGCTCCTCCTTCATCTTGACGTCACACACGCCTTCGAAGAAGGCTGAGATGATGGCCTCCTGAGACACCTTGGGGATCTTAAGGCGAGCGTTGTTGAAGCGTTGGATGAACTTCTGCAGGGTCTCTCCCGGCTGCTGCTTGACGCGACGCAAGTCTCTCATGGCCGAGGGCCGGTCGTGGGTGCCTTGGAAGTTGGCAATGAATTGGGTGCGCATCTCGTCCCAGGAGGATATCGTGCCAGGAGCCAGGTTCAGGAGCCACGTGCAGGCGCCGTCCTTGAGCACCATGGGGAACTAGTTCGCCATGACCTTCTCGTCCCCGTTGGTGGCTTCGATGCCCAGCTGGTAGAGCTAGAGGAACTCAGCAGGGTCAGCCGTGCCATCGTAGCGCGGGGGCAGGTCTGGCTTGAACTTGCCCGGCCAGGCCACGCAGCGCAGCTCGGCGGAGAAGGCACGGCAGCCTGCAGTGGCCGCGGGAGCCCTTTGGTGACGGAGATCTTGATCTTGCGGGTCTCTGTGCGCTGCAGCCAGGTGCAGCGTGGGGTCTTGATGCGCTATAGCAGGAGCGCGTTCGTGCTGAGCCGGTGCGGGAGCACACGGGCGGCCTCCTGGGGATGAGGGATCTCTTGGCAGCTCTTCTCTTGCTGTGCTGGCGCCGGACGGAGTGGGTTCTGCCCAGGGGCCACGCGCCTTGGGGCCAAGGCGCCTTCTTGAGGAGGAGGCGGCTGAGGCGCCCCGGAGCTTCGTCACCCGCGCAGGGTGGGGCGCGGTGCAGTGAGAGGGATGGTGCGGGGGAGCCCCCAGCGGCGCTGATGAGCTCGGTGATGCGGGCGAGCCACTCGTCGTAGAGGTCGTCGACGGGACAGTAGTGCAGGAGCTCCCGTGCCAGGAGCAGCACGGCGTGCGCGTCCGCAGGAGCGCGACGGGCGTGGGACGAGGACCCGGCCAGAGTCAGCGACGGGGTGGTGGTGCGGCCTTCCCGCCGCACTGAAGGATGCAGGGACGACGCCTGCTGCTCGTTCCCCGCCAGGCCAGTGGCGGCGTTGACGGCAGGCGACGGGGAACGGCGGGGGCGCCCGCCGACGGGGGCCGTCTGGGCGACGCGAGTGGCGAGAGCGGCCAGGCGCTCGACACGGGCGCGACATTCGTCTGACATGGATGGTACGGGCAGCGAAACATGAGGCGACAGAAGGTAGATTCCGACACACCCCTACCTGGCGCACCAAATGTTGGATTTCGGGTTCCGGTAGACCCTCAAGGTTCGAGCACTGGGGTGCGCGTGGAGATCACACCTCCAGCCTACCCATGTCTCACCGCCTCGCCGGGATCTAAAACTACACGAAGAACAACACAAGGGACACGAGGTTTATACTGGTTTAGGCCACCATTGTGGTGTAATACCCTACTCCAGTGTGTGGTGTGGTGGATTGCCTCTGGGGCCGATGATTAACAATACAAGGAAGAACTGCCTCGCGAGGGGAGGAGTTCTTGTGGTGGTGCTGGCTAAGGTTCTTCTCTCTGGTTAATCTCTAGACTAGATCTCTCTGTCGGTCAGTTCTCTCTCTAGGTCAGATCTCTCTCCCCCTCCATCCTGGGGGTGGCTAGTCCTATTTATAGGCGAAGGCCCTGGTCCTGTTCCCAAATATTGAGCGGGAAGGGCGCCAACAATTGGCCATTTTGAAGGGGAACATCTAGTACACTTATCCTGACTAAAGTTGGTCCTCGCTTGCCAAAGACCCTGACGATGACGCCGGCTTGGGCTCCACGATGACCTTCATCCTGCCGTCCTGCTGGTCTTGGTCTCGTTGCACCGAAATGGTTGCCTTTGCTTGATTCCCTCGCCTGCACTTACCCCCTTTGCACCAAAGAGGAAACAAGGACTCTGCGCAGGCCGGCGCGCGCCTGGTGCCCACCTGGCCTTGGTCGTCATGGCTTGCGTCACGGGCACCTCGTGAGGTACCCCGCCTTGATCTCTCCGCCTCCTCACGAGCCAGCCTGACGAGGCCGTGCCTGAGGAAGCCTCCTGTCATTCGCCCTGCGAGGCTTGGCCCCTCGCAAGGGTCTTGAGCATGTGTTGATGAAGATGGGCCGTACTGGGCTACTCCTTGAGCCACCTCGCAGGCCACAGGCAGGCAGTCTAGGTACCCCCGTTCCCAGAACACCGACATCCGCTTCCCCATGCTGCCTCAGCAACCGTTTGACTTGATGAGACCATGCCGCATGCAGAAGAAAACCATTATTACCTGTGATCGTGGACGCGGGCGGTTGGCCTCCTTCTGGCTATAATTGAGGAGGGGGCGGAGCCCCCATTGCTCATCCCCTCCTTCTTCTTGTTGCCGCCTCCTTCTTCTTCCTCCTTGCTTTGCTGTCTTGCTGCAACTCCCATGGCGCCAATAAGGAGGTTCTCCACCGACGAGAAGGGAAAAACCCCCCGCGAAGAGCAAGGGCCCCTTCCGCCGAAGAAGAGGTTAAGCTGCTCCCGTGGCGCTGGCGTGAAGCCGGAGGTGACGAGGCCTTGGTTCGAGCGACCTCAGCCTGGCTATCCATTGCCCTTGTATGCCCAAGAACATGGCTCCAGAGGAGGAGGTGACGCCTCGTGCCGCTTGTGTCATGGTGGTGATGGCCAAGTCGTGGTGGCGCGGGCCACCGTACCACGAACCCATGCCGAGGGCTCCTCGAGGGAGTTTGTGATATGGACGGCGATGCCACCGCGTTCCTGGATTAGGTTCCTGAGGTTCTTTGCTAGAGAGATTCCGCCAAGGGGGGCACTCGAGCTGTGGCTGCAGCACGCTGGGTGGAATTCCCTGCCACAGGGCCGGAAGTTGAAGTTGTCCCCCCGGGCAAGATCTTCATGACGCGTGGATGGGGCGAGGTCGCCCGCGCCTGCTGCGCGGAAGGGGCCCTCGACATCCACTTCGAGTTTGACGGCGCCTCCACGTTGTTCTTCAAGGTCTTCGAGAAAGGGGGCTTTCGCCTGGAGTGCTGCCCTGGAGGGGGCCGTCCGGAAGGTGGAGCGGCAGGTGCTGAGCCCACCCTTGGTCCTGCCAATAGCTCCTCCAGCGACAGTGTCGACTCCTGGGAGCCCAGCGACTCTCCCAAGCTTGGCGAGACTCCGGAGACAAGCGACGACAGCTATGTGCCCCCAAGCTCCCGACGTGCCCAAAGCGCGGTGGCGGCATCTTCCCGCTGCCACCGATGATCTGGATGGGGTTGGCGTCCACCCCAGGGGCCCACTGTTGGTGATGGCGTCGGTGGCCGTAGCTAGGGCTTCCTCCTTCTTTTGTTCCCGGCGAGGAGTCGAGACGAACCCTGTCAGGACCCCGACTCGATGTCACATCGATCTAGCCTGTAGCACCTCATATCACTTTGTGGCCTCACGCACGGTATCCCCACGGGTGTCGCCTTACTTTTGCCCGGGACCGTTTGCGCCTTTTGGCTCACGTATATGATAGTGTCGCTAGCATCCATATGATAGGGAGCCCGGGCTGACATGACTAGTCGTAAACCCAAAGTGGCACAGACTTACAGGGACAGGCATTCATGACCCAGCCTCGAACGTGTCGGTCAACAGCAAGTGGGTCCGGGATGTAGCACTGGGCTAGCAGGACTCCGGTAAACCGGGCTGTAGCGGCTAACAGGACTCCGGTACTCAATGCGTGACATTTCCCCGATGGGACAGACACCGGAACGAGGAAGGACACATGCCGGCCAGCCTAAGTGTTCCAGAGCAGTAGCAAGCTACCATGGCTCAGCAATAACACTAGGAGACATTTCCCGGTAAGAGAGGCTACTAAAGATAAACAACCAGATAGTCAGATCCCACACATACCAAGCATTTCAATCATACACACAATATGATCGATATGTGCAAATACAACGAAGCATCACAACATGACTCTACGACACAAGTACTTTATTTAACGCTCAGAGAGCCATACATAACATACACAAAGGTACGGTCTCACGACCCAGCATTCAAGTCATACAGTCATACAAACCCGCAGCGGAAGTAACTTGTCTGAGTACAGACAACTAGTAAAATAAAAGAGGCTTGGAAAGCCTAGCTATACTACGTGGTCCTTCACAAGCTCAGGATCACCACCTGGGCCTTAGCCTACTCATTGATGTCAACGTCTATGTAGAACCCATCAGAAGGGGTTGCAGCGTCTTCTGTAAAAATGTAAATTATAGCAACATGAGTACAAAGGTACTCAGCAAGACTTACATCAGATCCTACATACATGCATATTATCAAGAAGGGTTGGTGGAGTTATTGCAGCAAGCCAGCTTTGACTCTTGGCTAGGCTAACCTACGAGACTCCAACTTGAAATGGTTTTGCGTACACGAGTCCACTACTCACCAGTTCAATACACTACCGAGGATCCACCTCCGTCTTCCTACGGAAGAGCCATCCTCGGCACTCACACTTATCTTGAGGCTTTTAGTAGTTTCCATTTACTTGTCTATGAACTGTATAGGCAACCAAGTAGTCCTTTACCGCGGACGCGGCTATTCGAATAGATCATGTTAACCCTGCAGGGGTGTACTCCTTCATACACGCTCTCACCACTTATCGTTGTTTACACGACATGTACTCGGCAACCTTCAAGCGGAAGCCCAACGTGGGTGTCGGCCACGACCTACCTAATCACCTAAGTCTCTAGTCCAGGTTTATCGCCTATTCGGGTTCCATCCATGAGGAGATCCGGCCGAGGTATCGCTCACAGCCCCAAACGATGTGAATAGGGTTCCCGAGATACCTAACGGGTATTCGGTACACCGTGCCACGTACCTACCGCATCACAGCCCACCCCTACGGTCAGCGCTGTCCACGGCCTCCAGTATACTACAAACACCAGAAACTACTTGCAACTCCTGGACAGAGAACTAGGGTGACCAAGAAGTCGAGAGGGTCCATTGGTTTCGGGCCCAATGCATGGTAGTAACTGAATCTTAAATCACACATACAGATCTCAGTGCTTAAGGTCGGCTTCAATGAAACAACCCACCATGTACTCCTACATGGCCTCTCATCGATACCTTTATCAAATCATGTTCACCACACCACTTTCATTACCGACATAATCATTTCACTCTAGTCCATCACCCAGAAGAACCAGACCTGACACGACTCTAAGCATAGCAGGCATAGCAAGGTAGGAACAACACATACATATGGCTCAATCAACTCCTACACATGCTAGTGGGTTTCATCTAGTTACTGTGGCAATGACAGGTCATGCAGAGGAAGTGGGTTCAACTACCGTAGCACACAGCAGTTTGAAACGCGTTGTCTTAATGCAGTAAAAGAGAGCAGGAGCGAGAACATGGGATTGTATCGATATGATCAAATGGTTGGTTGCTTGCCTGATGGTTCGATGCACTGATACGGTTCTTCGTTAGGGTAATCACGATACTCCTCGGAGGCAGAACCTGTCGCAAGGGACACCGATACACAACCATTACCAAACAATGTGCAACAACATGATGCATGCATGAAACATGGCAATATGAGTGTGTTGGGCTAATGCAACTAAAACCAGAAGGGTTTGAACCAATTTGAATCAAAGATTCAAATTTCAAACTCAAACATGGCCCTTTAAAGTGTTTTTCCTTGTTCTGCATTAAACATCAAGTTAGCTTGTTTAATCATGCATGAAAATAGTACAGATGGATAGATTGGATTTTTCTGATCATTTTTCATATATAATTTGTCTGATTTGGAGTTACAGAATAAAAGTTATGAATTTTTGAAGTTTAAATTATATTCTGAAATTTCCTATATTAGAATAATTCCAGAAAATCAATTATTGCGTCAGCCTGACGTCAGTGTGACGTCAGCAGGTCAACGGAACATGTCCGGGTCAAACCTGACAGTGGGTCCCGCGTGTCAGTGTGATTAGTTTAATTAAAATTTAAATAAAACT
This sequence comes from Triticum dicoccoides, assembly GCF_002162155.2. Classification (NCBI taxonomy): domain Eukaryota; kingdom Viridiplantae; phylum Streptophyta; class Magnoliopsida; order Poales; family Poaceae; genus Triticum; species Triticum dicoccoides. Next base: position 223,111,547 of record NC_041381.1, on the reverse strand, counting down.
AAACCTGTTTAATTAACAGGGCTGGGCCCCACCTGTCATTGACTCAGGGGAGTCAAACAGGGCCCACCCGTGGTTAGAGTCAACGCCAGCGGCGCCGGCGTTTAGCCGCCGGTGAGCCCGACGCGGCGGCGGGAGTGGTTTTGGCCGTTTCGGCCACCAGATGGGTCACGGAGACCACCGGAGTGGAGCTGAGGACGAGCCGCAGCTCTTGGTGGAGTCCGTTGGGGTCGGGGTGGTCGGAGTTGGCGCCGGCGACGACTTTGGCGGCCACCGGAGTTCGGGTGAAAGCGAACTCGGCCTAGGGTGTGCGGGAAGGTGCGGGAAGTGCACGGTTGGGCCCAACGCAGCGTGGTGAGTGCGTTGGACACCGCGGGTTGGCCGGAGGATGGCCGGGAGCACGTCGGCGACGAGATCCGCGGCGGTGCGTGCGTGTGATCTTCGTGCGATGGCTACACGGCTCGGGAATGAGAGAGGGAGGGTCGGAGGGGTAGCTAGGCTCACAGCGCTCCCGTAGAGGCCACCGGCGGGGTCGGGGACGAGCTGAGGCGGCGACGGCGTTGAAGGGGATCTCCGGCGACGGCGAGCTCGGGCGAGGTCGATGCGGTGGTCTCGGGCCGCACGAGCACACGGGGCTCGGCTAGCTCGATGAAGTGGACGGCGGCGGAGCTCCTGGACACGGCGGCACGGCGTGGGGTTGACGGAGGGCGTGGCTACGGCGAGGGGGTGGCGGCGATGGCGTCGGCCATGGCGTGGGAGAGCGAGGGAGAGGAGCTGGAAAGGGGAGGGGTGTCTGGGAGGTTCGGGGGAGAGAGAGAGGCCGATTCACGGCGTTAGCCGGGCGAGGGAGGCGGCGAGGCGGCGAGCAGGTGCGTGGCACCCATGCGGTGCTCGCCGTCGAGCACCTGCCTGCCTGCCTGGCCGGCAAGCAGCTCGCTGGCGCGGTGCTGGGCTGGGCCGGCAGGTGGGCCGGGTGCTGGGCGCCAGGTAAGCTTTTTCCATTTTTTTTCTGTTTTCTGTTTTTTTAATACTTCTGCAACTTTGTTGAATTAAATAAAATACTTAGGCTACTCCTAAAATCACCAAACTACTCCTGGTCCATAGTTGGATTATTTCCAACATGAAACATTTTAGTTTGGAGATATTTGAGCATTTAAATATTTTATATAATTTTAAATGCCCAAATTCAAATATTTATGATTTAATTCAAAAACCCTAGGATGGCCTAGGAAAATGTGCACCACTTTTGGCAAAGGTTCTGAACCAAGACAAAAATGATGGGCATTTTAGAAGGGCATTTCAGGTTCATTGAAAATATTTTTAGTAACCCTAGTTGGTTTCAGAGGGGGCTGGGGGTTCTGTCATCCCCATTTCAAGTTTCTGATGAAGAATAGACATGATGCAACACTCTAATGCATGAACTAGCTAGGGTGTGACAACTCACCCCCACTCAAAAGAATCTCGTCCCGAGATTTGGGTTCCTCCGGAAAGAAGGCGGGATACTCGAGTCGAAGACGATCCTCCCTTTCCCAAGTTGCTTCATCCTCAGAATGGTGCGACCATTGAACTTTGAGAAACTTGATATTATGACGTCGAGTGGTACGCTCGGCCTGATCGAGGATACGAATGGGGTACTCTTGATATGTAAGATTATCCTGGAGATCAAGCGTTTCGTAGTCCACTCCACGGATAGGATCCGAGAAGCAACGCCTGAGTTGAGAAACATGGAAGACATCGTGGACTCTGGAGAGGTGCGGAGGTAGTTCCAACTGGTAGGCAACTTCTCCTCGTTTGGCGAGAATGCGAAAAGGTCCAATGTAACGAGGAGCCAATTTGCCTTTGATACCGAAACGATGGGTTCCCTTCAGAGGGGTAACCCGAAGATAAGCCTTCTCGTCAACCTCGAAAGTCATAGCCTTATGTTTTCGGTCATATTGACTCTTTTGACGAGATTGGGTTGTTTTCAACTTTTCACGAATGATGCGAACTTGCTCTTCTGCTTCCTGAATCATATCCAGGCCAAAGAATTGTCTTTCCCCGGTTTCTGACCAGTTAAGGGGTGTTCGACACCGTCGTCCATAGAGAACTTCAAAAGGGGCTTTACCCAAGCTAGATTGATAGCTGTTGTTGTAAGCAAATTCGGCAAATGGAAGGCACTTCTCCCAACCCATTCCGAATGAGATAACAGAGGCTCGAAGCATGTCTTCTAGAATTTGTTTGACGCGTTCCACTTGACCACTCAACTGAGGGTGGAAAGCGGTGCTAAAGGAGAGACGGGTTCCCATAGCATTTTGGAAACTTTCCCAAAATTGAGAGGTGAAAAGACTTCCTCGATCCGAGTTAATTTCCAAAGGAACACCATGGAGAGACACTATCCGGGAGATGTATAAGTCTGCCAGCTGACTAGCGGTTATACTCTCACGAACAGGTAGGAAATGGGCTACTTTGGAAAGACGATCGATAACGACGAAGATAGCATTATTCCCTCTCTTGGTCCTGGGAAAAGCGATAATGAAATCCATACCAATTTTATCCCATTTCCATTCAGGAATAGCTAAGGGTTGAAGGGTGCCAGCAGGCCGTTGATGCTCTGCTTTTACACGACGACAGGCATCGCAATTAGCAATATACTGAGCAATTTCTCTCTTCATCCTAGTCCACCAGAACCTCTGGCGTAGGTCCTGATACATCTTAGTACTACCGGGATGAATGGTGAGAGGAGATTCATGAGCCTCCTTAAGGATCAATCGTCTCAGGTTTCGCACTTTGGGAACCACTAGTCGATTCCCGAAGTATACGACCCCTTGATCACTAATGGAGAAACAATTCGCAATTCCTTTCTTGATGTTTCTCTTGATGCGGGAGATTCCTGGATCTACCTTCTGTGCCTTGATGATCTGGTCCGTAAGAGTAGGTTTCGCTACCAAGGTGGAAAGAAAACCTTGAGGAACAATGTGAAGGTTAAGCTTCCGAAATTCCTCATGGAGAAGCGGTTGACTTTGTTGTAACATTAGGTTGTTACAATAAGATTTACGACTTAGCGCATCAGCCATGACGTTGGCTTTCCCTGGGGTGTAAGTTATTCCCAAGTCGAAATCTGTGATCAACTCGACCCAACGTCTTTGCTTGAGATTCAAATCCGGTTGGGTGAAGATGTACTTCAGACTTTGGTGATCAGTGAATATTTCGCAACGATTACCGAGGAGGTAATGTCGCCAGGTTTTAAGTGCATAGACTACAGCTGCAAGCTCTAGATCATGAGTAGGATAATTCTCCTCATGTGGGTGCAATTGCCGTGAGGCGTAAGCAATTACATGTCGATCTTGCATGAGAATACAGCCTAGTCCTTGTCGCGAGGCGTCGCAGTAGATAACAAAGTCCTTGGAGAAGTCTGGCGGTACCAGTACGGGAGCAGAAGTCAGGCGTCTTTTCAGTTCCTGAAAGCTGTGCTCACATTGTGGAGTCCATTCGAATTTCTTATCTTTCTTGAGGAGTTCAGTTAGGGGTTTAGCAACTTTGGAGAAGTTTTCGACAAAGCGACGGCAATAGCTCGCTAAGCCCAGAAAACTGCGAACTTGCTTGACCGATTCAGGTGGAGTCCAATTAAGGATGGCTTGAACTCGCTCAGGGTTAACAGCAATACCTTTACCAGATATTACATGACCCAGATAGGTCACTTCTGACAACCAAAATTCACATTTGGAAAACTTGGCATAAAGGCGGTGCTCTCGAAGTTTCTTCAACACTAGCCTTAGATGTTCGGCATGTTCTTCCTCGTTCTTGGAGTAGATGAGTATATCATCGAGATAAACTATGACGAATTTATCCAAATACTCCATGAAGATTGAGTTCATTAACCGAGAAAAGGTGGCTGGAGCGTTGGTTAAGCCGAAGGACATGACGGTGTACTCGTATTGGCCATAACGAGTAACAAAGGCCGTTTTAGGAATGTCCCCGTTTCTGATTTTGATTTGATGGTAGCCCAACCTCAAATCCATCTTGGAGAAGACTGAGGATCCAGCGAGCTGATCATACAGGTCATTGATCCTGGGGAGCGGATATTTGTTCTTGATTGTGACCAAATTGACAGGTCGGTAATCTACAACCATCCGGTCCGTACCATCCTTTTTCTTGACGAAGAGGACGGGGCAAGCCCACGGAGATGAACTAGGTCGGATGAAACCCTTTTTCAAGGACTCATCGAGTTGTTTCTTAAGCTCGGCTAGTTCTAGTGGTGCCATCTTGTAAGGTCTTCTAGCAATCGGGACGGTTCCTGGAATGAGGTCTATTACGACTCAACATCCCTGTCGGGTGGAACACCTGGCAATTCCTCTGGGAAGACATCCGGAAAGTCACGGACTGCCGGGACGTCCTCAAGGTCTGGCAAAGGGCTGGCGTTAAGAGAATATAACTGTCGCTTGGCTATTCGGGTCAAGACATTGACTATCTTCCCCGAAGGATGGGTAAGTTGAACAGTCCTAGTGAAGCAATCAATTTGGGCATGATGAACTGACATCCAGTCCATACCCAGAATGATATTAATATCTGAAGATTTGAGGGCTATCAAAGATGCGAGGAAAACTAGTCTGTCGACTTGGATTTCATTTCCATGGCTTACTCCAGAAGTTTGCCATTTGGATCCCGGAGTTTGAATTACCATAGAGGTTGGCATGTCACAGAATGCGATGTTATGCAAACGAGCATAATTTTCGGATATAAAAGAATGAGAGGCTCCTGTATCGAGAAGAACAGATGCCGGGTGGCAATTAACAAGAAGCGTACCAAGAACGACGTTGGGATCGTCTTGAGCTTCCTCGGCAGAGATACAGTTGACATGGCCACGTGCAGCGGTGGCCGGCTTGGCGTGGAACACTTTCCCTGTCGGCTTGCCACGGCCAACAGCTTTAGCAGATTGGTTGGGGTTGGTCTGGGGACACTCACGCATATAGTGACCAGATTCCCCACACTTGAAACAAGTCACGGAACTGGTACGTGGAGGAGCATTATTGGTTGGACCACCATAGGGCTTGGCTGGTGCAGACTGTTGAACGGGGCGAGGCACCTGGAAGGATGGCCTCGGTGTGAACCTGGGTGGCAGGGCGGTGTTGGGCACCCACACGCGGCGCTTCTGAGGACCAGCACCGGATGAGGAACCCGCGTCACGGCCATGCTTGCGTGTTGCGTCATAATCAGTCTGACCAGTCTCAGCACTGATGGCCTTGTTAACAAGTTTCTGAAAGGATGTGCACTCATGCAGACGGAGGTCGCGGCGAAGCTCAGGACTAAGCCCCTTACGGAACCTTGCTTGCTTCTTGGCATCAGTAGAAACTTCCTCAGTTGCATATCGTGCGAGGTTACCGAACTCCCTGCTGTAAGCATCCACAGAGAGTCGGCCCTGAGTGAAACTGCAAAATTCCTCACGTTTACGGTCCATGAGACCCTCCGGAATGTGATGTTCACGGAAAGCCTCGCTGAATTCCGCCCAAGTAGTGACATGGCCTGCTGGACGCATAGCTCCATAATTCTCCCACCATAGACTGGCGGGGCCTTCAAGATGATATGCAGCAAAGGTGACCTTGTCAGCCTCAGCTACTAGCGCAGAACGCAGTTTGTGAGAAATACTGCGAAGCCAGTCATCAGCGTCGAGAGGCTCGACGGAGTGGTGGAACGTGGGTGGATGTAATTTGATGAAATCACTGAGTGACACCACGTTAGTCCTCTGATGGTGTGTTGTGTTCTGTTCAATACGCTCCAACAAACGGTTGGTCTCCCGCTTGTTTCTTTCGGCTTCCATCATAACCTCGGCTAGGGAAGGAGGATGAGGCAGATTTGTATTCCTGACTTCACTGCCTTCGGCCTGCTCTTGAGGAGCAGGGTTAGTGCGCGTGTTGACCATCCTAGGTAAACAAAACAATGATTTAGTCAGGATGATAAAATTCCGACATAGGATACATAATGTAAGGAATAACTCGGAATGCAAGATGATCATCCGTATGACATGGTAGATACAGAAACTGCTTCTTTATTCCATCGTCATACACACCATACAAGGTTTAGTACAAGACCAAACAAGGCACTATTACGGTGAAAAGAGGGTTACATCTCATCGGAGGCATTCCAAGCTCCTATACATTATTTTTCCACACCTCCGGAAGGCGATACAAACTAGGTCATATCCCACGAGTCACGCAGGACGATAGACGACATAGCTAACACGAACTAGTGATACTACTACTAACTCAGACCGATCCATAGTAGTCCTCGTAGAAGTCACCTCCATAGCCCGGAAGCTCAACATGATCATCCGGAAACAGACGATCTCGCGGAGCTTGTGGACCATAGGGGCTAGGATGAGGTCTTGGACCAACAGACGGTGGCCTGCGGGGACCACGAGGTGGGGTGATGCCTCCTACATCACGCCAACCCATCACGTCTGGCAGAGCAGATCTCACAGGATAGAGATCGCGCATATCCGAATATCCAGCTTGCACCGCCGGTGCAAACCGAGTCAATGTGGCCTAGTGGTCAGCACGGGTATTGAAGAGCTCTAACCTTAAGGCCCGATTTTCACGGTCCTTATCCTCGAGCATCTCAGCAGTGGTGCGGGTCCGTGAATCCTCCTGGGTGGGGTCAGCATAGATAGCTTGGAGATACCCTTGTGCTCCCGGAAGTGATCCTGGCATATACCGAAAATCAGAGTCCCGAAATAGACCAGATCTGACTCGCATAATGGTCATCATAGAGTAGGCGGCGTCCTGCACAGCCATCTCAATGGTAACCCCGAGTCCATAGGAGCAGTGAAGGGGCTCGGTGGACCCAGGATAAGATGGAAATATCTTGACAGTGCAGAGATACTGGCTTTGATTAAAGTCTCGGAATTGCTCTTCGACCGTGTACTCAGGATACCAGCGGTATCCAGCCTCAGTCATTACCCTGACCAACATGGCGGTATGACCGGGTACATCTAGGCATCGAGTCAGGCGAACCACTTGATTGAGGTCGCGAGTGGCCATCTGAAAACACAATCATAATGCAAAGGCATTAGAATTTCTAGCAAAATTTCGGCAGCATAACAGCTGTAAATGCTCAGGAAGGATTTTGAGACATTTGACAAAGGATTTCATACACACTCAACATCATCATATCAAGTTCTGAGTCCATCCTAGCAACATAATGTGGTAGTGGAATTGAACTAGGCTTGTATCCATCAAACCTATAAGGTACTACTGATTAGTAACACGTGATCCTGATAGAGAGAATAGATCCTAATTCCTTAACCCCCGGTGGAAGAATAGACTGACTCAGATCAGAATGTTATAAGATAAAGGAGTAAAAAGAGCCTTACGTTCCAACCCACAAACAATTCCCCTACATATAACTAAAGAATTTCTAGACTCAACATCGACCAGTTTGGCTTGGAGAACCTACAGGCAGTCCGGCTCTGATGCCAACGCTGTCAGGACCCCGACTCGATGTCACATCGATCTAGCCTGTAGCACCTGATATCACTTTGTGGCCTCACGCACGGTATCCCCACGGGTGTCGCCTTACTTTTGCCCGGGACCGTTTGCGCCTTTTGGCTCACGTATATGATAGTGTCGCTAGCATCCATATGATAGGGAGCCCGGGCTGACATGACTAGTCGTAAACCCAAAGTGGCACAGACTTACAGGGACAGGCATTCATGACCCAGCCTCGAACGTGTCGGTCAACAGCAAGTGGGTCCGGGCTGTAGCACTGGGCTAGCAGGACTCCGGTAAACCGGGCTGTAGCGGCTAACAGGACTCCAGTACTCAATGCGTGACATTTCCCCGAAGGGACAGACACCGGAACGAGGAAGGACACATGCCGGCCAGCCTAAGTATTCCAGAGCAGTAGCAAGCTACCATGGCTCAGCGGTAACACTAGGAGACATTTCCCGGTAAGAGAGGCTACTAAAGATAAACAACCAGATAGTCAGATCCCACACATACCAAGCATTTCAATCATACACACAATATGCTCGATATGTGCAAATACAACGAAGCATCACAACATGACTCTACGACACAAGTACTTTATTTAAGGCTCAGAGATCCATACATAACATACACAAAGGTACGGTCTCACGACCCAGCATTCAAGTCATACAGTCATACAAACCCGCAGCGGAAGTAACTTGTCTGAGTACAGACAACTAGTAAAATAAAAGAGGCTTGGAAAGCCTAGCTATACTACGTGGTCCTTCACAAGCTCAGGATCACCACCTGGGCCTTAGCCTACTCATTGATGTCAACGTCTACGTAGAACCCATCAGAAGGGGTTGCAGCGTCTTCTGTAAAAATGTAAATTATAGCAACATGAGTACAAAGGTACTCAGCAAGACTTACATCAGATCCTACATACATGCATATTATCAAGAAGGGTTGGTGGAGTTATTGCAGCAAGCCAGCTTTGACTCTTGGCTAGGCTAACCTACGAGACTCCAACTTGAAATGGTTTTGCGTACACGAGTCCACTACTCACCAGTTCAATACACTACCGAGGATCCACCTCCGTCTTCCTACGGAAGAGCCATCCTCGGCACTCACACTTATCTTGAGGCTTTTAGTAGTTTCCATTTACTTGTCTATGAACTGTATAGGCAACCAAGTAGTCCTTTACCGCGGACGCGGCTATTCGAATAGATCATGTTAACCCTGCAGGGGTGTACTCCTTCATACACGCTCTCACCACTTATCGTTGTTTACACGACATGTACTCGGCAACCTTCAAGCGGAAGCCCAACGTGGGTGTCGGCCACGACCTACCTAATCACCTAAGTCTCTAGTCCAGGTTTATCGCCTATTCGGGTTCCATCCATGAGGAGATCCGGCCGAGGTATCGCTCACAGCCCCAAACGATGTGAACAGGGTTCCCGAGATACCTAACGGGTATTCGGTACACCGTGCCACGTACCTACCGCATCACAGCCCACCCCTACGGTCAGCGCTGTCCACGGCCTCCAGTATACTACAAACACCAGAAACTACTTGCAACTCCTGGACAGAGAACTAGGGTGACCAAGAAGTCGAGAGGGTCCATTGATTTCGGGCCCAATGCATGGTAGTAACTGAATCTTAAATCACACATACAGATCTCAGTGCTTAAGGTCGGCTTCAATGAAACAACCCACCATGTACTCCTACATGGCCTCTCATCGATACCTTTATCAAATCATGTTCACCACACCACTTTCATTACCGACATAATCATTTCACTCTAGTCCATCACCCAGAAGAACCAGACCTGACACGACTCTAAGCATAGCAGGCATAGCAAGGTAGGAACAACACATACATATGGCTCAATCAACTCCTACACATGCTAGTGGGTTTCATCTAGTTACTGTGGCAATGACAGGTCATGCAGAGGAAGTGGGTTCAACTACCGTAGCACACAGCAGTTTGAAACGCGTTGTCTTAATGCAGTAAAAGAGAGCAGGAGCGAGAACATGGGATTGTATCGATATGATCAAATGGTTGGTTGCTTGCCTGATGGTTCGATGCACTGATACGGTTCTTCGTTAGGGTAATCACGATACTCCTCGGAGGCAGAACCTGTCGCAAGGGACACCGATACACAACCATTACCAAACAATGTGCAACAACATGATGCATGCATGAAACATGGCAATATGAGTGTGTTGGGCTAATGCAACTAAAACCAGAAGGGTTTGAACCAATTTGAAT
>NC_041381.1:223093884-223100831 GCF_002162155.2 Triticum dicoccoides | reverse complement strand
AGCTCCTGGACACGGCGGCACGGCGTGGGGTTGACGGAGGGCGTGGCTACGGCGAGGGGGTGGCGGCGATGGCGTCGGCCATGGCGTGGGAGAGCGAGGGAGAGGAGCTAGAAAGGGGAGGGGGTGTCTGGGAGGTTCGGGGGAGAGAGAGAGGCCGATTCACGGCGTTTGCCGGGCGAGGGAGGCGGCGAGGCGGCGAGCAGGTGCGTGGCACCCATGCGGTGCTCGCCGTCGAGCACCTGCCTGCCTGCCTGGCCGGCAAGCAGCTCGCTGGCGCGGTGCTGGGCTGGGCCGGCAGGTGGGCCGGGTGCTGGGCGCCAGGTAAGCTTTTTCCATTTTTTTCTGTTTTCTGTTTTTTTAATACTTCTGCAACTTTGTTGAATTAAATAAAATACTTAGGCTACTCCTAAAATCACCAAACTACTCCTGGTCCATAGTTGGATTATTTCCAACATGAAACATTTTAGTTTGGAGATATTTGAGCATTTAAATATTTTATATAATTTTAAATGCCCAAATTCAAATATTTATGATTTAATTCAAAAACCCTAGGATGGCCTAGGAAAATGTGCACCACTTTTGGCAAAGGTTCTGAACCAAGACAAAAATGATGGGCATTTTAGAAGGGCATTTCAGGTTCATTGAAAATATTTTTAGTAACCCTAGTTGGTTTCAGAGGGGGCTGGGGGTTCTGTCATCCCCATTTCAAGTTTCTGATGAAGAATAGACATGATGCAACACTCTAATGCATGAACTAGCTAGGGTGTGACAAACCCGTTGGGGGTGTGTAAAGAACTTGTAGTGCTTTTAGCTCAATGCAGTATGGTCCTTTATCCAGTGTTGTTGTCATGAATTCCGCTTCAGCTAGTCGCCCCTTTGCCTCCCCTGCAGTAGCTTGTTGCTCTACACTGACAGGTCCCAGTCCCCAGGTAGGCTACAGCCGTCGCTGGTATGACAGGTCGTGATGCGGTGGTCAAGGCTAGGAGGTGAGCAGCCCGAGGTCCGGTGAGAGCTCCCGAGGCGCGATGCTCGGGGGGTAGCATGCAAGCAGCTACCCAAAGGCCGAATGGGAAGCGAGTGTCGGATATTGGGTTTCGGCAGACCCTTAAGGTTCGAACTCTGGGGTGCGCACGAAGATCTCTCCCCTACCGATCTACGTCCGATCGCCTCGTGAGACCTAAGTTGAAAACGATGAACAACACAGGGGACACGAGATTTGTACTGGTTCGGGCCCCCGTTGTGGTGTAATACCCTAATCTAGTGTGTGGTGTGGTGGATTGCCTCAGGGGCTGATGATGAACAGTACAAGGGAAGAACAGCCTCGCGAGAGGTGTTCTTGAACTAATGCGATGAACTGCTTAGGTGAGTTCGATCGCCTCTCTCTCTCTCTCTCTCTGCTAGGGCTCTATCAGACGCCCCTACTCTGCCGTGGCTATCTCTATTTATAGAGGCCCTAGGCCTCTCCCCAAATATTGAGCGGGAAGGGCTCCAACAACGGCCATTTCAAAGGGGAACATCTAGTACAAGTTATCCTGACTAAAGTTGGTCTTCGGCTGCCAAAAGCACTAGCGATGACGCCGTCTTGGGCTCCACGGTGACCTCCATCCTGCCGCTCCGCTGGTCTTGGTCTTGTTGCACTGAAATGGCAACCTTTGCCTGATGCCTCGGTACTCCACGTCCGTGCTTGCCCCCTTTGCACCAAAGAGGAAACAAGGACACTGCGCAGGTCGGCGCCCACCTGGCGCCCTCCTGGCCTCGATCGTCATGGCTTGCATCACGAGCACCTCACGAGGTACCCTGCCTTGATCTCTCCGCCTCCTCGCGAGCCTGCCTGGCGAGGTCGTCCCTGAGGAAGCCTTGCATCGTCCGCCCCGCGAGGCTTGGCCCCTCGTGAGGGTCTTGAGTCTTGTGCTGATGAAGACGGGCCATACTGGGCCACAACTTGAGCCACACCGCAGGCCGCAGGCAGGCAAGTCTGGGGACCCCCGTTCCCAGAACGCCGACAGTAGCCCCCGGGCCCAAGGAGCGCTCGGACTTGGCTTAGCGGAGAAGCGAAGGGGCAAGTGCGGAGCGCCACTGGCCCATCAGCCTGCGGCCTTGGGCGCCGTGTGGCGGTTGATTGGACGTGGGCGTCTCCGCTTCCCCATGCTTCCTCGGCAACTGCTCGACTTGACAAGTCCCTGCATGCAAAAACGGGTCATGATTACCTGAGATCGTGGTGGCCGACGGTTGGCCTCCTCCGGACTATAAGTACGGATGGGCGAGAGCCCCCGTAGTCCGTCCCTTACTGCTACTCCCTTTCTTCTTATTCCTCTTCCTTGCTCCACCTTACGCGAATGGTGCCGATCCGCCCGTTTTCTGTGGAAGAGAAGGGAAAGGCCCCCCGAGAGGGCCCTAACCCACGTGCACCGAAGAAGTGACCTATCCTCGGCCGTCGCGATGTGGTCGCTTGGAAGGGGTCATCGTGGCCCTGGTACGAGCGGTCGCCGCCTGGCTTCCCGCCGCCCTTGTACACCTGAATCGAGGGCCCTGTAGAAGAAGCTGCCGAGCGACATCGCCGGTGCCGCAGGCGAAGCCGGCGAGTCACGGCAGTTCGCGTCATCACCCCTGGCGTCCATGTTGAGGGCTCTTCCCGCAAATTCGTGCTTCACGCCGCCATGCCTCTGCGATCTTGGAGTCGTCTTCCTCCCTCCTTCGCCTTCGAGATGCCACCAAGCGGGTCTCTGGAGCTCTGGCTGCAGCACGCCGACTGCAGCACCTTCGCAACCGTAGCGGAGGTTGCGGTCGTCGCTCCGGGCAAGGTCTTCATGACCCGGGGCTGGTGCGAGATCGCCCGGGTCTGCCAGACAAGGGGCGCCCTTGTAATTCATCTTGAATATGATGGCGCCTCCTTGATGTTCTTCAAGGTCTTCGACGCGGAAGGCCGCCTGCTGGAATGCTGCCCGAGAAAGGCGGCCGGGGTACCGGCGTGGCGAGGGCTAGGCCGGCCAATCGCCTCCCCAGTAGCTCCTCAGCCGGCAGCGGAGGGGCCAGAGGATCCAGCAACTCCTCCGAGCTTCACCCGACTCCGGATACAAGCGATGACAGCTACGAGCCCCCGAGCTCGCATCGCGCTTGGAGCAAGGCAGCTGCGTCAGGCCGTCGACGCAGTTGATCTGGATGGAGTTGGCGCCGACGCCTGGCGGCCCACTGTTGATGATGGCGTCTCCTCCGGAGGCGCGCGTAGTTAGCGCTCCTTAGGATAGCAGCTTTTGTTCCCTGCGAGGAATCAAAATGACACCCCATGGAGGTATGTAAGGCGCCTGCCATGTCTTTTGTGAATTGTACATCCTTATCATGAATCAATGCGAGATGCGTGTTCTGCCCTGGCTCAGCTCCCCCTTTCTTTCCTCACAAGGGCTTGGTGCTCTACGCTGACAGGTCCCGGTCCCCAGGCAGGCTTCAGCCGTCGCTGGTATGCCAGGTCGCGATGTCGTGGTCAAGGCCAGGAGGTGAGCGGCCCGAGTTCCAGTAAGAGCCCCTGAGTCGCGATGCCCAGGAGGTCCCCCTTAGCGCTCAAGCAGCCTCCGCTGGGCGAGAAAGGCAGGTAATGTCGCCACGACAGAGCTGCACTAGTCGTGGGTTTGGCGTTGAGTTGATTTAGCTTTTGTGTGACTTATCTCATAGGTTCGGAGTAGTACCTCGGTGAGGTGCCGGGCCTACGTGCCGGCAGCTGGGGTGTTGCTGGGTCAGGCCCTCGTGAACTTCTCCCCCCTTCCCTGCACTTTCCTTGATGCTCTACGTCCTCAGGTACCGGCCCTCGAGCGAGCTCAACTGCCGCTGGTATGATAGGTCGCGATGCCGTGGGTCAAGGCCAGGGCGTGAGGGATGGAGAGCCAGTAAGATCCCATGAGTCGCGATGCTCAGGCGCCCCCCTTTTAGTGTGCGAGAGGATCGTACGGGGGATAGGGAGAGGGAGCTCACGACGCCCCCCACGTTACTCCTTAAGTGGATCCTACACACCAATCATGAGGGAAAACAAGATATGCTGTTATGGTTGCCTGCCAGCCATTGGTCGCTCAGAGGGAGTGATTGAGGCACCGAGGGCCTGGTGAGGTGACGCTATGCGGTGTTGCCGCGGCCAGAGCTCGACCACTCAGATTTGTTGGTGTTGCCGGGACGGACCCATGCGCAAGCGCCGTGCCAGAACGAGCGGCTCCAAAGGTAGGTGTCAATCGAGCAGGCGATTATCTCAAGCGGGTTCATCATGAAGGAACAAATCAACTTAAATAGATGCGGAGAAAACAAATGCCACTAGGTCAGGCCGAGCAGCTTGGGGATGATGCAGCCCGAGGGGCGCCCCCAACAAGGTAAGCAGAGAACATAAGCAAAACGGATACATGCCGCAAGGACGGACCCACGTGACCTGGGAATGATGCAGCCCTGTGGGCGCTCCCAGCTGAAACGAAAACTGAAAAGAAGTCACCTGATATTGTTGCAGAACGAGTGTCGGAGTAGCTGACGATGCGGGGTGAAGGAGCCGATCCTCACGAGCCCGCGAGACTCCGAGCCTCGGGAGACTCAAGGGGTCCGGGCGGCCTGACGGGGTCCATCTCCGTCTCCTCCAAGAACGCGCGATGCTTGGTCACCTGAGCTTCTAGAATGCTCCTCATCAGGCGCTGGTGGGCTGCAGCCGCGTTCGGCAAGCCGAAGGGCATGCGAACGTAGCTGTGCGGCGGGCCCGTGCAACGCCCCACGTGCAAAGGCCAGAAGCACTCCTGAGAAGCGACTCGATTGAGCCCTGGGTAGTCGATGCAGATGCGCAGCCCACCATCCTCGCCTGGATGGGGAGCTACACTGGGTAGGTGGTGGTTGCCGCGCATGACTCTCGATTCCTCCAACTCCATAGCGGCCTTGGTGATGAACTCCTGAGGGTTGGGTCCTTCTTTCCTTACGCCTTCCTAAGGCAAGCGTGCCGTGAAGCACGCCTCCAAGTGGTGCCCAAGCATCTCCCTCGTGATCTTGGCAAGGTCGATGGCTCCCAAGGAGAGAGCCCCCGAGCCCTGCCCGAGGAGGGCATCGGGCGCGCCTTCCTATGCGATGGAGGGTGGCGCCCCTTGGATGGGCGCATGTCCTGATCTGGCGCCTCTGGAGGTGCTTGCCTCCTGAGGGCTTGATCCAGGTGATGTCTTCTTCTTCTTGGGAGCTGCTCCGGGGAGGTTTCCACTCTTGCTGTCTGGGTCCTCGATCGATGCGGCCTCGAAGGCGCGCTCGAGGGAGCACACCGCATCCTTCTCTTCACAGGGGACCGTGATGACCCTGCTGCTTCCTGGCATCTTGAGGACGTTGTAGCCATGGTGAGTCACTGCCATGAACTTGGCCAGGGCCGGATACCCGAGGATGGCATTGTATGGTAGGCGAATGTGAGCGACGTCGAAGTCAATGAGCTCGGTGCGGTAGTTGTTGCGCTGTCCAAAGGTGACAGGAAGGCGTACCTGCCCTATCGGGACAGTGGAACCATCAATGACTCCTGAGAAAGGCTTGGTTGGCTGAAGCTGATCATAGGGCACTTGGAGATTGTTGAACGTCTCGACAGACAGAATGTTGAGTCCTGCTCCACCGTCGATGAGGGTCCTGGTGACTTGTACATTGCTGATGACTGGGGAAGAGAGCATTAGGAGGACACCGGCCGTTGCCGCGCAGTTGAGCTGATCCGCTGAGCTGAATGTGATGGCACACGCGGACCATCTGAGAGGGCGTGTGGCCTCAAGCTTGGGGAGGACTGCATTCACCCCGCAAGCAAACTGCTTGAAGATGCTCTGTGAGGCTGGGGCCTGAGCGCCGCCCAGGATGCAAGCGATTGCACGTGGCTCCTAGAAGCCCCCAGCCCCCTCGTCCTAATGATGATCTTCATTCCTTCTTGGTGGTAGTGGCAGAGGAGGAAGGCCTGCGTTGCCTTGTGGGCGATCCTCACGAGGCTGATCTCTTCAAGCTCCCTGCAAGGCTGGTCCTGCCAGCGGTCCTTGTGAGGTCGGTCACGCCACCCTTGGCGAGGGACACGGTCGTCCCATCGTCCTCCACCTCTTGCTCCGCCTCGGCCGTAGCCTCGATCGTTGTGCTCGGGGCGTCGACCGATGCGGCCTTCTCGCATGGCCCTACACTACAAAAAAAAGACACATCCGTGACATTTTGGGCCGAACGTAAAAAAAATTATGTCATACATATGACACTTCTGTGACGATAATTGTGACAAAACCCGGTATCATCATAGATGTGGTGGGCTCCTACTTCTATGACAAAAAATCATGACAGAAAATGGGCTTTTCGTCCTGGGCGGGACGGAGACGCAGCTGCATGACATTCTTTGGGCCGTCCATGACGGAAAAAACCGTGGTAGAAGCGAGGGGGAGGAAAATTTCGGGGAGTTGCCGGTTATGGTGGGAGGTTGGGGGCCGAGCGATGCGCATTTCTCTCGTACACGTGCGAGGCGTTGGCTCTAACTGAATCCGAGCGAGGCATTGGGCTCTAACTGAACCCGAGCGATTGCACTACAGGCTACGCGTTACTGAACCCGAGCGGTCCATCGATGGCTATTAACTGAACCCGATGGAGCGATTCCTTCGCTACTGCTGCTAACTGAAGCCAATCGATTGGATGAACAGTGAGTGTTGCGGGGGGGGTTGGATGAACAGTGAGCGGTGGCGTTGCCTCTGGATGAACAGGACCCCTTGGTGTGGAGGGCAGGATGAATAGTAGACGATGGAGGGGTGGC
Source organism: Triticum dicoccoides (assembly GCF_002162155.2). Classification (NCBI taxonomy): domain Eukaryota; kingdom Viridiplantae; phylum Streptophyta; class Magnoliopsida; order Poales; family Poaceae; genus Triticum; species Triticum dicoccoides. The sequence goes on along the minus strand of NC_041381.1, from coordinate 223,094,080 downwards.
CGTGGAGGGGTGGTTGAGCAGGACCCCGTGGTGTGGAGGGCTGGATGAACAGTAGACGGTGGAGGGGTGCCCATGGAGGGGTGGTTGAATAGGAACCCGTGGTGTGGAGGGCTGGATGAACAGTAGACGGTGGAGGGGTGCCCATGGAGGGGTGGTTGAACAGGACCCCATGGTGTGGAGGGCTAGATGAACAGTA
>NC_041381.1:223072840-223093593 GCF_002162155.2 Triticum dicoccoides | reverse complement strand
TTTCGGTCGTAGCGCTCCAACACAAGTCTGTTTCGTCCGTTTTGCAGTACGCCACACCCCTCCCGATCAACAGGACCCCCGTTTCGACCGTAGGAGGTCCGTTTCCTTCGTTTTCCGGTACACCAGGCCCCTCCCGATCAACGGGACCCCGTTTCAAATGTGGCCGGTCGAACACAAGGCCGTTTCCTCCGTTGTGCGGTATGCCAGGCCTCGTTTCCATCGCCTGTTCTGTCCAAGCCCTCCAGATGAACACAACCACGCATTCTGTTCCGACCCAGCCGGTTGGCTCCCCATGAACACGACAACGATGTTGTTTCTCCATTCCGACCCAGCCATGTACGTATGCGCGAGTAGGCGTTCGAGACCCCGCCCGTATGTATGTACGTGGCCGTATTTTCTTTCTTGCACCCTGGCCGATGTACGTATGTGTAGATGCTACGTGCGCACCTCTACTACGACACGTGCACGCCTCTACAACGACCAGTATGTACGTACACGTTCGCGGCTAGGATGACAACGCTACGTACGCTTCGACCAGGTGGGTCCGACTGTTAGGCACTTTCTTGCCTGCGAAGATGTAGCTGGTGGGTCCCAGCAGTCAGGGGGGCGAATCATTTTTTTTGTTTTTTTTTTGCCCGGATGCACTTCCTTGCATGCGAAGGTGTAGCTGGTGGGTCCCAGCAGTCAGGGGGAAACATTTTTTTCACGAAATATGGTTGCCCGTCTGGTGGGTCCCCACTGTCATCTAGAGGAATACTTATTTTGCACGTAATAAGGAGGCACTTCCTTGCTGCAGCCGTGGACCCAGCTGTCAGCCTCTCCATGTATAGTCCACGTCCGATGGAAGCCATTCCTTGACCATGTTGACCATGCCGCGCCGAGAGCACCAGGGTGGTGGACGATGGTAAGGCCTAGGAAGGGGACGACGCAGTGCCGGGGAAGACGCGGCAGTCGATGCCCACGCGTAGAGGAGTACGAGGGTTCACTGGCTCGTTGCGGTGTGAGGCTGCCGTCGCCGCAGAATAACAAGGGCTGTGGGTGAGTAGAGGGATGGCCTGGCCAGCGGTGGGAGTAGTAGGGGGCGGTGAGGCCTCCGTCGCATCGCAGCCGGCCACGGGAGGCAGGAGCACAAGGCACGACCGGCACTGGTTTGGGCGGCTAGAGCAAGAAGAGGTTGAAGAAGCACTACGGCCGTTGGATGGACATCGTATGGTCACTGGAGCTAGAATCGTGCATATTGACTAAGTTGACAAAGCCCTCCGTCCCCGTCGACTTAGTAGGCCCACAAGTCAGCCTGCCACTATACTGGGTCCCAGCTAACAGGGGGGGTATTCATTTTTTTGTGCGTAATAAGGAGGCACTTCCTTGCGTGCGAAGATATAGCTGGTGTCAGCGGTGGTAACGTTTTTAACGCGAAATACTGAGGCCCTTTCGATGGGTCCCCGATGTCAGGTGGAGGAATCATTATTTTGCAGGTAATAAGGAGGCATTTCCTTGCGTGCGGCCGTGGACCCAGCTGTCGGCCTCTCCACGTATAGTCCACTTCAGATGCATGTCAGTCGTTGACCATGTTGACCAGGCCACGCCGAGAGCACCAGGGCGGTGGACGACGGCGAGGCCTAGGAAGGGAACGACATGGAGGCAGGGAAGACTCAGAAGTTGTTTCCCACGTGGAGGGGAGTACGACTGAACGAGGGTTTACTGGTTCGTCTGCCGTCGCTGGAGAATAACAGCAGGTGTGGGTGAGTAGAGGGATGGCTAGGCCAGCGATGGGAGTATGGTGGGGCGGTGAGGCCTGCGCGGCAGCACAGCCGGCTGCGGGGAGGAGGGAGCAGGCAGTCCCTCTGGTGCTTGTTTGAGCAGCTGGAGCAGGAAGAGCAGAGATTGAAGAAGCACGACGGCCGTTGGATGGCCATCCAACAGTCACTGCTTGTGCGTCAACCTTTTTTTAGGAAAGCCTCAAATCTATGGAAAATAGCATACAGCCCATCTTCCATTATTTCTAATAATTTACAACCCATTTGCTAATTCTTAAGGTTTTTTTGGAGCCCATATTCTTTTTGTTAGCATTACAGCCCATATTGTGGCCACGGTTAAAAAATTATACTAAATTTTGCATATTTCGGTGCGGTCCGAACTGTTTTTTATCCCGAAATTTTGACTCACATTCAAACTGATTTTAAAAATAAATGTATATCAATATAAAATCTAGCAAATTCTCCATGCATAAAAATTAATGTAATTTAAAATCTCAAAATGAAAAAAAGATATTTGAAACTAATTGCCGGTTTGATGTGTTTTAAAAATGTACAACCCATTTCTCATTACTGATAGGCCATTTTCTCGGCCAGCCGAATGAAGCTGTCCTTGTCTTGAAAGATTTGCAGCCCAACAGGCCTGACAAAGCGACTTACTTGGCAAATCACAAAAAAGTTGGGCTATGGCCTTGGGCCCAGCTGTCAGCCTCTCCACGTACAGTACTCTTCTGATGGAAGTCGGTCGTTGACCACATTGACCACACCACACCGAGAGCACCAAGGCGGTGGACGACGGCGAGGCCTAGGAAGGGGATGATGCGGAGCCGGGGAAGACGTGGCAGTGGATGCCCACACGGAGAGGAGTACAAGGGTTCACTAGTTCGGCCGCGGCGTGAGGCTGCTGTCACCGCAGAATAACAGGGGGTGTGGGTGAGTAGAGGGATACCCTGGGCCAGCGGTGGGAGTATTAGGGGGCGGTGAGGCCTCCACGGCATCACAGCCGGCCACGAGAGGCAGGAGCACGCGGCATGACCGGCTCTGCTTTGGGCGGCTGGAGCAAGAAGACCAGAGGTTGAAGAAGCACTATGGTTGTTGGATGGACATCGTACGGTCACTGGAGCTAGAATCGTTCATATTGACTATGTTGACAAAGCCCTCCGTCCTCATCAACTTAGTAGGCCCACAAGTCATCCACCCACTATGGTGGGTCCCAGCTAGCAGGGGGTATTCATTTTTTGGTGCGTAATAAGGAGGCACTTCCTTGCATGCGAAGATATAGCTGGTGGGTCCGACCTGTCAACAGGGGGCGTTTTCACGAAACACAGAAGCACTTCCCACGTACAGTGCGTAATATGGAGGAACTTTCCTTGCGTGTGACCATGGACCTCGTGGGTCCCAGCCGTCAGGCTCTCCACGTACAGTCCTCTTCCGATGACTCTTGTATGTTGACTACGTCGCGCCGAGCGCACCGAGGCGGTGGACTACGGCAAGGCCCCAGACTGGAATGACCCGGAGATGGGGAAGACGCGACAGTGGAGTCGCAGACAGAGAGGAGTGGGAAACTTGACTGGTTCGGGTGCGGGGTGGGCCTACACTCGGCAGAGAATAACAGGAGGTGCGGAGTTGAGGGATGGCCTGGCCGTTGGCGGGGTAGCGTTTCGCTGAGGAGCGCAAAACAACGCTGTTGGATGCCGAAGGCTGGAGCAGGTGGTTCCGGCAGCGCTGGGGGAAGAAGACGAGAGATTGAAGAAGAATGTCGGCCGTCGGATGTAAATCCAACGCCTTCTTAGGCTTCAACCTACTGGCCCACATGTCAGCCAGTCCATTTGTTTTATTAGTCCATTTGGTGGGCTGGATGAAACAATGATGTAGCATCTACGCAGCCCGTTTAAATCCCATTTGCATTTTTCTCGAAATCCGCGGACTTGTTGGGCTGGGTGAAAATATCATGTTGGGCTAGACGGAGAAATGTTATAAAAACATAAACACATGATCGCACGTCAGTAAAATCTTTGCAAGCTTATGTACGCAATCACTAGGAGTTAACTTGGCAAGTTATATATAAACAATTATTATTATTATTTTTCAAGAACTTTCAACTTACGAAATAAAATATCATTTTAATTTGATGAGTTAATAGTACGTGGGGTATTATTATTTTTAGGCTAGACGTGGGACAGTTGAGTTGGTTCTAGGGGAAAGTACTGGGAGAAAACTTAGTTTACATCGAAAAAGAAAGTGGGAGAAAATTCAGAGACCTGCTGGGTCCACCTGAGGAGAGGAATATGTTGGGAGGAAGGAGATTCAAAGCACGGCAGCCGAGTGAACTAGTTTTTTTACGGAGAAGTGAACTAGTTTACATACATCAGAAAGTAGCCACTAAAAAAAGCAATCAGGTTAATGGGTTCTTAAAAGAAATATTTCGGACAAAACAGATAATTACGACACATAGGCTAATGCATGAAACACTCAGATGATAAAGGTGCTTATAAACAGATAAAGTACAACATCTAGACCTTCCTGGCACGCTTGATCATGACGCTGCGGCTGTCCGTTTACTCGTCCATTACGGGAAGCAGACACGCCCTCATGTCCAATATCTGCCTGTACATGTCATAGCATGTGTATGCGTCCTTGGCCGCGTAGGTTATGTAGGCTAGATTCAAAGGTACCTCCCACGTGTTCAGGTCATCTTCTTTCATGTTGGCATATCAGGGGTCGATGATGGTCTCAGCGAGGTCAACCACGGAGTCCTTCTCCTGCCCGTTGCTGATGATCTTGTATTGCTTCTGGATGTCGACAAGCTTGTTGCACCAGATGGCCGAATCGTCGTGTTCTTCCTTCTCTCCACCGTAGCAAAGGTGCAGTCGGCGCTGCCGATGAAACGGGCGAATGCTCCAGAACCTGGTGCAGCCATAGGACTGAGACGAGGCAGAGCTTCACCGAGTCCGTATCGTTGGTGTACATCACATTCAACTTGGTGCAGCCATAGGACTGAACGGCGAACTAACTCCTTGCTGAAGTCCATATCCAGCAGGCTCACCCCTCGGATCGCCATTGGAGTCTCTTCAAATGAACGAGTGTGTAGGTGGCAGCAGCAGTTCGTTTTTCAGCTCTTGGGGAACTGGATTCAACAGTAAGCTGAGTGTGTACAGGCGACAACAGTTACTACCCCTCCCTCGTCTGCTGCACGCCCAGCAGAAGATGCACCCTCGGCGCATTCAAACGCCTCCATTAAGAAACCTACTCTGGCCACACGTCGGTTCACGAGCGGGTCTGTATTGGTACTGTAATAACAGGAGTTAGTGGTCACTTTACTTAAATTTAATTAGCTTTAATAGAAATTTATACTTAAAACAAGCGATGCATTGGCTCGTTCTATCAGTGCCATGGGATCAACATGCACAACAATTAGAATTATTATTCTCAGGACGCACACGATCAGCACATTTGTCACACTTTCACAAAGATAATACTACCAAGTTTGAACTGTTTGTTATGGTTGCTGTCCTCTGCATCATCATGTCGTGTTTCCCATCTTGCAAGATTCAGAACCAACAAATAAGATCCAAATAATAAGTACAACAAAGATGCCTACACATCTCATTGATTCCTAGCTTGCAAGACTCAGAACCAACAAATAAGATCCAAATAATAAGTACAACAGAGATGCCTACACGTCTCATTGATTCCCAGCTTGCAAGATTCAGAACCAACAAATAAGATTCAAATAATAAGTACAACAAAGATGCCTACACATCTCACTGATTCCCAGCTTGCAAGATTCAGAACCAACCCATTAGAGCCTTTTGATAAAGTGAATATCGGGATTAAATCCATCTTGGCTAGCCATGTCATACAATCAAAGAACTTGGCGAACGCTCTTGACCGTCACAACATCTGTAGTAGAGTATTCCTGTTTGCACAGCATGTTTGCATAGCACAAAAAAGGAGATAGGAGAGCATGATTTCGCTTTAGTTGAACCATTTTGTGCCCATTTTGTGCAGTTCCACCAAAATTGAGAGATGTTGCCCACATGACATTTTAGTTGAACTGCACAAGACACTCATTCAAAAAAAAGTGTTTTGTGCAGTTCATCAAAAGGTCACAATAGCAACAAGGTGAAATGGATATCCCTATCTGCACAAAATGATAGAAAGTAAATAGTTGCTGGTCAATAAGAATATATGAAACATATACAAAATGAAAAGAAGCATCTTAATTATGTTCATGGCAATCACGCAAGCACAATAGAAATTTTAAAACGTCAGCAATGCTTCATGTTACCAGAAGCATTACGATCAACAACGAGATTCCTTAGATATGGGATTACTTTAATGGTGGCATTGCTTGTTTACCAGACACAGTAAATCAACAGCAGCTAAAGAGTTGGTTTAAGGGCATGGGACCGTGGGGACACCAGGACACTCAGCAGCGTGAAGGATCAACTTACTTATCATACTGGGGAAAACAGCAAGAGTGCCATTTGTAACACAGTTTAATTGCATCTTATCACTGGAGGCATTATATTAACAATAACACTGGTTAGACATGTCCCTAAGGTAACAGTGTGATCGCTTCATTTTACATGCGCCCTTATAGCAAAAGGTTGGTTTACCCGCAAAAAAACAGCAAAAGGTTGGTATAAGGACATGCGACAGTGGACGCATCAGCACAATGTACCTACAAGGAGGCATAAAGTGGTGATGTCGAGCTTGTTCACGCTATGTGAGGGCAGCAAACCTAATCCTGGAGACCTTTTACTATGTGAGGGCAGCAAATCTAATCCTGGAGACCTTTTACTATGTGAGGGCAGCAAATCTAATCTTGAGACCTTTTACTATGTGAGGGCAGCAAATCTAATCCTGAGACCTTTTACTATGTGAGGGTAGCAAATCTAATCCTGAGACCTTTTACTATGTGAGGGCAGCAAATCTAATCCTGGAGACCTTTTACTATGTGATGGCAGCAAATCTAATCCTGGACATACTCTGTTGACTTGTCCACCAGCCGCCACTTTCTATCCTTTTTTCAACCAATAATAGATCTGTTCCTTATCCAGTTTGTACTGCGTTTTCCCATTATTTCCCTTTTCAACCAAGAGACCGGTTGGGTATCCGGTCTCTACTACTTTCACCATATTATTTCCTCTTTGAATCAAGTCCTAGATTCGTGCTACAACTTTCCCCCCTTTCTTCGTTGTTTGAACAAAGCCCTAGATACGAATGCATGAAGTAGCTTTACCTCTAATAATACTAAAAATTTAGGTGGCTTTGGAAGAGCTGATGGGAGTAGAAAAAGATGCACATGCAAACACGTGGGGAGCTGGGGCAGTAAGCAAGGCCTCTTTAGAAGAACTTATATCTGAGGGTCGCCGGGATGTTGGCGGCGGCAGGTCGGATCTGCGGACAATACGGCAGGGAGGAAGAAGGGTCGGACGACCTCCCGAGACGGCGCTGTGTCGGAGAGAACGGCACGGGCAGAGGATCGGGCCCCTCTGGCAGCTGTGGGTTTCCTCCCTCGGCGGCGATGACCGCGTGAACGATGCACCTTTTAGTCCTCTACACACACCGGCTAAAGGGATCCGGCTGGATCTGTGACCAGCGGTGAGCAGAGAGAAAATGTCGCTACCGCTGTGTTGTTTATATCTGGAGAGGATGAGAGAATGAAGAGAGCAACCCTAGTAAAGCAAGCGCTCAGGCCCCTGCGTCCATATATAGTGGAGTGATTATCTTTTTTCTCTCCACAACAAGCGTTTCAATTTGTGTACGTGGCATTAAAGAAAAGAAACTCTCTATTTAAGGTGACTACTCTACGTCTCCTACTTACTACTACAGTACTACCTCCGTCCTGGTTTATAGGTCCCTTTTATAGTTTGTGCCAAATTTTTACTAAAGATTTAACTAAAAAAATGTTAATGCATGTCAAGAAAAATTATCTCATTGGATTTGTATTTGAACATAGTTTTGAAAAATATAATGTTTGGTGACATGCGTGAACATTTTCTTAGTTTAATCTATGGTCAAAATTTGGCACGAAATACAATGGGGACCAATAAACCCAGACAGAGGTAGTATTGTTCACTTGTGCTCCCCGCCCCTCCATTCATTTAACAACCCCATGGGTGAATAAACATACAGTAAGTACTGTATTTATATAGAACAAACAAGCTCGAACTATTTTTGCATAGTTAAAAGTTGAGGGCGGGGCTTTTCCCGGGCACTACGCGCGGCAGTTTTTGGGTAGGCGGTTTGACAGAGAGACGAGGAGGGTGAGCGAGTGGGGCTGTGCGATTTGACGGTGCGTTACTGCTGGAAATACTTGTGATATGACCACTCACTATAGTCATGAATTACTGGCGCTCCGACCGGGGTGATGCCCCCCTTCCGTTTCGCGCTCTAATCTGGTGCATGACAGGTCGACCCGGATGCTGGCTCTCCCACATGTCGGAGTAGTAAGAAGGAGCAAAGAATGATGCGGTATAAACTAGTACTATACTACTCCCTCCGTTCCTAAATATAAGTCTTTGGAGAGATTTCACTATGGACCACATACGGAGAAAAATGAGTGAATCTACACATAAAATTCATCTATATACATCCGTATGTGGTCCATAGTGAAATATCTACGAAGACTTATATTTAGGAATGGAGGGAGTACTACTCAGGTCGGAGGAGTGCGAACCACGGCAGCCCAGTGAACCAGCCATGTGAACCACGGTAGCCCAGTGAACCAGCAGTAGAAAACAATGTGGTGATATGGCCATAAAAACAATGTGCTACGGTCCACACTGTAGCATGTTTTGGATCCCTGAGTTAGAGCTAGTTTGGGTTGAAATAGCCTCAAATTATTGAAACAAGAGTGGTTAGTTTGAGCTAGTTTGCTCTAACCCAGCTAAAAAAGCTAGCCCGGTGGAGAGGTTCTAATTGGGTTAGTTATCCTCGGGCCCACTAAAAGAGAACTAAAAAAATATCACCTGCCCGCACCAGATCGCTCCCCTAAAAAAATCTCACCTGCCCGCACCAGATCACTCCCCCCCCCTCTCGCACGACTCCTCTCTGTTCCCCATAGAGCCGCCCGCCCAAGCGCCGCTCGCCCTCTCTCTCCTCTGGCTGCCCTCTCCTCCAGGCCTCTGCTGCCCTACTCCAGCCGCCCTCTCCCTCCGACCTTCGAAGGTCGCCCCGCTCCCCCTTCACTAGTCGTTTTTCTCCCTCTATCGTGCGCGGCGGCGGCGCATCTACCAGGGAGGTCACGAGAGGGGTGAGTTTGTTCATTCCTTCTCTGTCACACGGCCATATCATTGATCTTGCTTGCTCTAGCGCTAATTCTGATTTGGAAAAGTAGATCCTGATCAAACTTGCTATAGATTTGTGGTGCACGCATGGAATTTTTTGATGCTGCTTGAGGAGGTAATAAATCTTTCTAGAGGCCCAAAGATTCAGGTCACCTTTCTAGGTATTTCAATTTCAGGCTTGCATTATTTGTAGAGGCCCAAAGATTCAGTTCACCTTTCTTGGTATTTCAATTTCAGGCTTGCATTGTTTCTAGAGGCCCAAAGATTCAGTTCACCTTTCTAGGTATTTGAGTTTCAGGCTTGCATTCTTTCTAGAGGCCCAAAGATTCAGTTTATCTTTCTAGGTATTTCAGTTTGAGGCTTGCACTATTTATAGAGGCCCAAAGATTCAGTTCACCTATCTAGGTATTTCAGTTTCAGGCTTGCATTATTTCTAGAGGCCCAAAGATTCAGTTCACCTTTCTAGCTATTTAAGTTTCAGGCTTGCATTATTTCTAGAGGCCCAAAGATTCAGTTCACCTATCTAGGTATTTCAGTTTCAGGCTTGCATTATTTCTAGAGGCCCAAAGATTCAGTTCACCTTTCTAGGTATTTTGGTTATAGGCTTGCATTATTTCTAGAGGCCCAAAGATTAAGTTCCCAGTCGGCGGCAAGCAGCCCTACTACCCATGCCGATCTCGACCTCAACTCACAAGGGCCAGCGTCGGAGGGGTTCCCGGGGCTTGGGCTCTACAGAGCCTTCCTCCAGAGCAACGATGGCGAGCTCCTCCCTCGGTGCGTGAGGGGCTCCGGGCTCCCTCCCTATCGTGAACGACTTCCATGATGAGTTAGCTCATTCTTTGTTTCATGAAGTGTTTTTTTTTGTATAGCTTGATTGACGACTTGTATGTTTAAGTGGGATATCTCATTTGTATGGACAATGTAAAAATTATCATGTTTTGCATGCTTGATTTGTATAGATGGTTCGTTTATGTCAATTGTGAGCGAGAGGAGGCCACAGAAGAGCCAGCCACACCAAGAGGGTGCTTGGATCCAAGGGAGTTATTTTAGTCTGACTAAAAATAGGGTCCAAAGTAGTCAAATGATTGAGATAGAGCATTTATTGTCAATCTAACCCTGCCATCCATACACCTCTTTGGTTTAGAGTTAGTTCAGGGTTAGAATCTAACTCTAACCTCTAACTGAGTTAGAGTTCTCCTCGTCTCGGTTCATCGCCATCATACTTTCCCCATTCCTGTGTTTTCAGTATCCTGCGAATCAAAGAGGCCCTTTTTTGGGGGGAAAATCAAAGAGGCCCTTAGACTGGTTTAGGTCCGGTCATTTTTTATAAACGTGTTATGTCCAAAATTTAATGAACGTGCTCCGGTTTCCATGAAAATAATCCGGTTTCATGTAGTAATTCATTGATTTATTTATTTTTCTGCGGGGGGTTTGCATGTAATTCGTGAGGTCTGAAATGTAAAGTACCCCGGCATATGCTCCGAGTTGTGCATGCACTACGACCCAGATGCTCTATGTCCCACATGTCGGCGAATGGGAGCACGTGGAAATAGCCTAGGAGTACATATAGGAGGATAAATGCGTGAAAAAATATGTACTATGAAGCGCAGCCGCGGTTCGAAAAGTAGACCTAAAGTGATGACAGTTATAGGTCGCACGCACCCAACTAGTGGTACTAGACATACGACTAATTTTTCCCTCAAAAAAAAGAGGCACGAGTGCTCAGTACTCCTATTCTATAAACACGAGTCCCATCTAACAACAGCGTCCGTGCTACAGCTAACTCTCCTCCCTCGTTTCTCTCTTCTAGTAACTCTAAACTTGGCCGATGCCCGGTGGGTGGGGTGGGTTTGCTCAACTGCGGCCCCACCTCACAGTGAAAATGTTACAACTGAAATAAAAAATGCCATATACTCCCTCCGTTCATAAATATAAGCCTCTTTAGATACTACAGTTCAAATGGAATACAGCATACAGATGTATGAAGACATAGTTTAGAGTGTAGATTCACTCATTTTGCTCCGTATGTAGTAGTCACTTGCTGGAATCTTTAGAAAGACTTATATTTGGGAATGGAGGGAGTACTATACTGATAAAACATTAAGGCCACGAGGCAATGCAGTGTTGGTTACAGGAGGCAAGAAGAAGAGATGCATCCATCGACGATGTCCACCTCCTCGACTCAGGGCACCGGCCCACCGAATGACGCCTAAGTAGCAGCGGCTCTTGTGGCCAGGTCGACGTGCTTCTGAACAATGGTGTCCAAAGATTCCAGCCGCTGGAAGAAGGCCAACGTCTTTCTGTCCTCTCTTGCCTTGTAGTGGCCTATGTAGACGATTTCCTCGTAGACGTGGATGTGCAGGTCGACGGTTTCTTGCATGGCGAGGCGCTGCGCAGCGAGCGCGGCCTTGAGGTGCACATTCTTTGTCGCGACCTCCGGCACCTGCAGGGCCACCAGGGCTTGAAAGAGTTCGTCACCATGTAGGCCGATGAGGGTGGTAGGCAATGAGGAGCCTGGGCGCGTGGGCTGGAGCAGTACGACAAGGTCGTCCGCGTGCTTCTTGACGGTGGTGAACTTGCGGATGGAGTTGACCATCATGTCGTTCATGCGAGAGGCGAAGCCGGCGTGGGCGAGGGCTACGATGCATGTGGTCGCCAGCATCGTCTGGAAATGCTGCGCGGTGCGGGGCCACAGGTCGGCGCCTTGGATGATTTGGCACAGCCGACTGCCGCTCGCGTCCATCGCCTCCATAGGTGCTTGTGGCTTCTGGTCACTTGGTCTTGGATTGGAGTGAGCAGTGTTGCGCAGAGACTTGGGAGTAGATGGATTGGAGTGGTGGGGCACCTTTATTATATGAGAGTCCAAACTCTGTTGCATTCACATCGTGCTTGCTCTAGTCTGCTTCTCCAATTAATTACCTCTGCATGTAATTGAGGATGCATCATTGACCGTTCAATGTCTCGGGAACCGCTACCCTCTTCCTCGGCATTCAAGCACCTATGGACCCGTCGACGACGAGGTGCCTATGGTGACTTCGTAAATTTCAAGATGATAGTGTTGTGTGTGTGTGCGTTCATAGAGGTGAGTGTGTGCGCGTGTATATGAGCGCTTGCGTCTGTACTGTGTCAAGAAAAAACAACGTAAATGCGTGTCAAAAAGAGACTAGTCAGTATACTCAATATTGTGCACCTCGGAGAGGAAAACGATAGAACTAGTACGTATTTATTTATGGTGCAGATTCACTCATTTTGCTCCGTATGTACTCCGTCTCAGTGTAGTCTAGTCACTTGTTGAAATCTCTAGAAGGGCAAATACTCCTTTCTGGTTTACAGGGCTATACTAGCAAGTAGTTGTACGTACTAGTACAATAGTGGGCTCACATAGCAATTTTTTCTCATGCAAGAGCCTGGCTATATGCGTGCTCCAATGTTCGCAACTGCAATGTTCGGTTTGCGCTTGGCTCTTCGCCTCTTCGAGAAGACGAACAATGATGTTACTACTACTGCTTCTACAGTGTCGAATCCACTGCTGCATGTCCGTCCACCGCGAGCGGGACGGATAGCTTGTTGTAGAAGTACTACTACTAAGCAAAAGTATGTCCTCGTTTGCGAGCAACCGCGCGCATGGGCGAGGGAGAAGGCGTGTAGTAAAATCAAGCTTCTCCTCGTTCTACGAGTTGACGCGACACATCATAGCACTGGCCCCACATGCTTGCCTCTAAACTTGGCTAAAAGACCCGCAGTGTACAATATATTTGCTGCAACCTCTAACATTTACCCACCACAAATTAAAACATATGTGGCCGTATGCATCGTTCTGATGCGGAGGCCGGGGAGTCCCCCCTTTTCGAAAAAAACAAATTAAAATGTATATTCCTGTCTTGACCAGATGAGCGTGCAAACTACAATCACCAGGGTGACAGGTAGGGCCAGAAGACTATTTTAATTTAAAAAAAACTTCATGACGGCCACATAGCATGGAGCCGACCCCAACGATTTTAAGCTTACAGGCACGGTACACGCTATCTAGACTACTCTACACATGAAACTGCCACACAAGCGACCGGGCTGCGCTTGGCTCTTCGCCTCTTCGTGAAGTCGAACAATGATGGTGTACTACTGCACTGGAGGAGTACTACAATACGCTTCTGGCCATCTGACACTGATTGAACTGCTGCATGTCCACCGCGTGCGGGAGGGAGAGCGTGTAGGGAAAGCTTCTCCTAGGCTTGCCAGCCACCATGCTCATGGGTGAGGGAGGGACGCTCCTATCTTTGCGTGTATGACAGGTGGGCCCAACAGGTGTGTGGCCAACCTGTCATATAGCCAAAGGCAGGTGCAGTTAAGTCCACGAGGGAGAGGATAATCAAACTTCTCGTTGATGTACGAGTTGACACGACACATCAAAGCACTGCACTCGATATATTTCAATAATTTGCGTTTACTGATGCATTAATTACAACGCATGCATGCATGCCATGACTCTTCTTTTGATAGTACTTGCATGTGTTGATTTAATGCACCTTGAAGTAGTACTCCCTCCATTGCTAAATTATAAGTCTTTGTAGGGATTCCATTATGAATTACATACGGATGTATATAGATGCATTTTAAGTGTGGATTCATTCATTTTGCTTCGTATGTAGTCCACCTAGTGAAATCTCTACAAAGACTTACTCCCTCGGTTTGGAATTAGGCTGGTCATAGTGGGGAGTAACTTCGACTAGTAACACGCATACGTTACTAGTCTATGTTAATACCTCTATAGTGCATAGTATCATAGATTAGTATCATAGATGGTCCCATTTATTGCCATGCATGCCATATAATAGCATCACATTTATTATGTTACGGTATCTACCTATGTTACTATAACCATCTCTCTCTTCTTTAACTGTCTGCCACATAAGCATGTTTGCGAGTCCCAAGTGCATGATACTACTTATGTTACTCCCACTATGGCCAGCCTTACTTGTCGCAAAAATGGATGTATCTAGATGTATTTTAGTTCTAGATACATCCATTTCCGAGACAAGTAATTCCGAACGGAGGGAGTATAAAATATGTGACGATAAGCTTTGTAATACCCCGGCCCAAGACGAGAGATGGTTGTGCACGAGGAGGGCGAGATCATGCAGACCGAACAGGAACAGGACCCGGCGATGGAGCTCTCTAAGGTCTTGATGGACCTCACCATGCTCCACTGCCCCTTGTGTCTCCGCCCCTTGACGCCTCCAGTGTATGAGGTTCGAATACACCTCGTCCGTTCGGCTGATTGAGCAAGGTGCAGGTTTCTTGATTGATGTGTTGTTGGATTGATTTCTGCAATGCAAGGGAGGGCACCTGGCCTGCGCGGACTGTCGCGTCGAGCGCCTCGGGAACCAGCGGCAGTGCCAGAAGTGCGAGCGCGGCGGTGGCTTCGATGTCCGGAACATGGCGGTGGACTCCGTCCTTTCGTCGGTGAGGGTGGAGTGCCCGCACGAAGGCTGTGGGCTCTACGTCACTTACCACAAGCTCGCCGATCACCAGAGCGTGTGTCCGCTCGCGCCCTACAAATGCCCCGTGCCCGTCTGCGGCTACGACGGCCCGCCGCCGGCGCTCTACCACCACATCAGCACCGCGCATCCCATGCCCGTGCACAGGATCTAGTACGGCAAGGTGCTCCAGCTGCAAGTGCCACTGTCGGAGCCATGGCTCTTGCTGTTCGTGGAGGAGGACCGCCTCGCATTTTTCTTGGTCTGCGGCGTGCTCGACATCGGCGCGCCTATCGCCGTGTCGGTCGTCTACATCAGAGCGGGGGCATCCCCACTGCCGCACTACTTGGCCAAGCTATGGGCGAACGGCCCGCTGGGGGAGCCCAAAGGCACGACCGACACCGTCAAGGTGGAAATGGAGGTGACAAGCAGCAAGGATCCCGGCGACGTCGACGTGTAGGAGCTGACCTTCTTGACAGTTCCGCCCAAGCTGCTGGCCGGGGCTAAGCTTGTGTCCCTCCACATTCAGATTGACAAGCTCACGTCCTAAATGTTTCGACAGTGCCTTTTGTTTATCTTAGTAATATGCTAATATAGGGATTACCTTGGTCTACTTTATCTTAAGAAATGGTGGGTTTTGGTGGCGCAGCAGCAATTACTTCGACATCAGATCAGTAATTTCCAACAGTCGAACGGATATTTTGTGTCTGTTGGATATAAAGTTCCTTTGGGTAAGAAGTACTACTTGTCATCAAAATGGATAAAAGGAGATGTATGTAGACGTATTCTAGTTCTAGATACATCCCTTTTTATCCATTTTGATGACAAGCACTCCCTCCATTCCACAATACATGCCTTCCATTTGTCAAGATATAGATGTATCTAGACATGTTTTAGTATATAGGTACATCCATGATAGAGCCAATCGGATGGTTGAGAGCACTACAATTCGTAGCTACAGATGCGTGTGTGACTCCCAGATGCAGACGCCAGGGGTCATCATCCTCCTTTTCGAGAAAAAACAGACGCGTGTGTGAGAGGACGAGTGTGTGCGTGCACCTCTTCTCTTCCTGTATAACGTACTACTAAACTCAGAGTACAAGTTTTTGTGGGTGGCACGATGGTGCATGCGAGAAGTCCTGAGAGATAGGTTTAATGCGTCTGAAAAAAGGACTAGCCTAGAGCTCGCCACGCGGCTATTCCTGTCAAACGCCCCATTAACCGTAAGATATGTACACGACGGTGCCAGTTATTGCACGTACACAGCAGTACTCCCTCCTTTCCGGTTTATGGTGAGTGGTGGAATATTTTTTGTAGTTTGCAAAAGCACCTAATTAATGCTCTTGTTTTTCTCAAAAAATGATGTTTATCAATGCATTAATTGCAATGCATACATGCATAAAGTTCATGCATTGGTCAATTTTCTCTTAATACTTGCATGCAATGATTTAATGCACCTTGGAATCAGAACATATGTTGGGGAACAACCAAATTGAGCCTTATAAAATGGAAAAAAATAAAATTTTGAGATAAGCCCTATAAAACTGGAAAGGAGGGAGTAGAAAAAGAAGTACTCCATCCGGGAATAGTGCCGCACTTCGAAACTAGAACCGTCAATAAATTTTGAGCTTGCGTCTCATCACATTCCAAATTACTCCATGCTATATTGAATTGCAAACCTGTTCACACCGATCACAACCTAAACGGTTTCCCACTTAGGAGCGTATTAGTACCACGCTAGTATATTGAATTCCAAACCTGTTCACACCGATCACAACCTAAACTGTTTCCCACTTAGGAGTGTATTAGTACTCGGTTATAAATACTAGTATGCCAAGATGACTGCATATTCCTCCTCAACTCCTCATCCACAAAAGCAAAGAAGTCATTCAGCATCCTTCCCTTGCGTCTGCCATGGCCAGCGTGAGTTCTGGGTCGAGAGATTGCCACCAGGGAGAGGCGAGCATGGAAGCGGAAGCATGAGAGATGTCCCGCCTCGCTGCGAGAGCAACCGACATGTCCCGCCGCGCGGGAGTAGCAGCACAGAGGTCCCTCCATGCCGCTGACGCAGAATGGAGGTCCCGCCGCGCCGTCGATGCAGCAGACTGGTCCGGCCGCGCCGCGGAAGCAGCGGAGATGTCCCGCCACGCCACGAATGCAGCAGATATGTCCCGCCGCGCCGCGGCGGCCTAGGAAAATTTCTCGCGGCCAGGCGATGACTGTTACAGGTGCATGCATACAATCGTCCATAGCCAGATGGATCAGATCTCCGGCTTGGCGAGGTTGCAGGACGACGTGAAAGCCTCGTTTGAAAAGGCTACCGGTGTCATCCGGCAACTAAGGGAGGGCAATGAGAGGCTCCGGGCCGAGCGCGACCTGCTGAGGGAGAAGATCGTCCGAAGTGCAGACCAGTAGGAGGAGACCAGTGCCTTGTTGAAGAGGACCGGCGTCATCGTCAAGAAACTTATGGACGAGAATGACATGCTCCGCAACAAGCGCCAAAGGCTGGTGGAGGAACCCGTGGATATTCTCAAGCAGCGTCTTGAGGACACGAAAGAGCTCATCGCCGCTCACCGTGAAGACTAGTTCCTGCGGCATGCAGCAACGCATCAAGAAAGTAGAGATTAGCGAGCCAGATCCTTGTCTTCCTTCTTATTTTGCCCTTGTGTATTTCGAGGGTAGCCGCATGTGGCTTTTTTAATTATCTTTCTAATTATGTAAGACAATTAATCATCCTTATCTTTCTATGGAAGATCAATGTTGCGAGGCTGGAATGAAGAAAACTCTTGCTGTGGCGACCCTGGCGTTGCTGTTCTTCTAGTTGTTGCTGGGCTTCCTTCAGTTTCCTGGTTTCTTTTGATGTAATAATCGGTTTAGGATGTGGATTGTGTCGTCGGTTGTGAAATGTTGGGTTCTAGCGCGGATGTTTGGCCTTTGTTGGCCTCTTGGGATGTTGCGATTTCAATCTGGTACTTTTAGTCCTTCGTGTTAGCTGGAGTTGTGCTAAACTTCTTGTGAATTGTGGTGGTTTTCAGTAATGAAAATCAGAAGGGGCAAGCCCTTCTTTGATCAAAAAAATTCGTCCTTATATATTCATCAGTCTTGCTATAAGTCGTAGTAGATGCTATATAGGTCCGTCGGATCTTACATCAAGATCCGTGCTGTCAGATTTTATTTTTTTCTCTCTTAAATCTCAGTCGAGTGAGACATAGCCACGTCATTAAACAGAGGCTCGGGCGCCATTAATGGAGACCTTGGGAGAGAGGTGGACGGCAGATGGAGGTCAAAGGGCTCTCCTCCTGATAAGCACGCGCAGGGGTCTGATCGCACGCCTCTCGTACTCAAATAGCTACCCTGCACGGTGCCTCCTAGCTAATAAAAAATGGGGACGCGTGGCGGCACGTAAATGGTACTAGTAAGTAGAACGCCCACGGTTTCAATAATACTTGTGTTTCCGATTGTAACGTGACAACACTTGTTCCAAAATGACTTTGTTGATTGTTAATGTGTGCGCCTTCGCAAATCGGACTGCAAATTTACCACAGCATGTTGGTGCCATGTCATGGCACCAAGCCAAGTTCCATTATTTTCATGCGTATTTTGGATTTACAGGAATTAAAAAACTAAGTTTATCAATGTTTCCAACCCAGCCACGACGCCCAGAATTTTGAATTTCATTCCCATTTCTTGCATGGAACCTAGAAATTTACCCAAGGACACACATGTGATTTTTCAACCAACTTTGGTGCACTGGAACATGTGCTTGTATTTCAAATTTGAATTATGCACACAAAGGTGCCACGTTCCCTCCCAGAACCACAAGCCTTCTTGAGAGAAGCTTCGATTTGCAAGAAGCTTATACCAAAATTTGTTCCTATTCGGCCATTTTTTTTACCACGGCATGGTACTACCATGACATGACACCATGCCAAGTTTCATGATTTTAAAACCAAGTTTCTCAATGTTCTTGACCGAGCCACAATGCCCAGATGTTTGAATCTTATTCTCATTTTTTACATGGGAGTAGAAATTCACCCGAGGACACAAATGTGATTTTCAACCAACTTTGGTGCACGGGAGCACGTGCTTGTAGTTAAAATTTGAACTATGCACATTAAATGACCAAAAACTCAATTAATGTGTAAATAAGGCCAAACGAAGCCGGAATAATTCCAAAATTTAACAGGGCACTCATGTAGTTCTATGTTGCCTTTCTAAATAAACTCAAGGGGGACAATGTATATCGTTTTGCACTCAGAGGTGACACGTTCGCTCTCAGAACCACGAGCCTTCTTGAGAGAAGCTTCGTTTTGCAAGAAGCTTATACCAAAATATGTTCCTATTCGGCCATTTTTTTACCACAACATGGTAGTACAATGACATGACATCCATGCCAAGTTTCATGATTTTTAGACGTGTGTTGGATTTAGAAGAATTTTAAAACCAAGTTTCTCAATGTTCTCGGCCGAGCCATGATGCCTAGATGTTTTACTTTTATTCTCATTTCTTGCATGGGACCTAGAAATTCACCCGAGGACACAAATGTGATTTTTCAACCAACTTTGGTGCACGAGAGCATGTGCTTGTAGTGCAAATTTGACTTGTGCACATTAAATGACCAGAAACTCAATTAATGTATAAAAAATGACAAACGAACCCGGAATAATTCCAAAATTTAACATGGCACTAATGTAGTTCTATGTTGCCTTTGTTAAGAAACTCAAGGGCGGGGGGGTGGCACGTTCCCTCTTAGAACCATGAGCTTCCAAATCGGCCCAATTTTTTACCACAACATGTTAGTGCCATGACATGACACCATGCCAAGTTTCACGATTTCCAGCCGAGTTTTGGATTTACATGAATTTAAAATCTAAGTTTCTTGATGTTCTCGGCAGAGTCATGACGCCCAGATGTTTGAATTTCATTCTCATTTCTTCCATGGGACCTAGAAATTCAACCAAGGACACACATGTGATTTTTCAACCCACTTTGGTGCACCGGAGCATGTGCATGCAATTCATATTTAGATTATGCACATTAAAAGTCCAGAAACTCAATTAATGTATAAAAAGGCCAAATGAACCCGAAATAATTCCAAAATTTAACAGGGCACTCATATAGTTCTATGTTGCCTCTGTAAATAAAATCAGGGGGGAGGCAGCGTATATCGTTTCGCACACAAAGGTGACACGTTCCCTCTCGGAACCACGAGGCTTGTTGAGAGAACCTCTAGTTTTGCAAGAGGCTTATACCAAAACTTGTCCCAATTTAGCCAAAAATTATACGTATGAAAACATGGTTTAGATTATCCCGAACATCTCGCTACCTAGACCAATAATGTACTATGATTTGAATTCAACATAAAATGGGTACAGATATTTGAATTGGAGAGCGTATGGTACATGTAGTTCATAGTGAAATATGATTACTGCTATATGCATGTATTTTTGTTATCAAGATAATACTTAAATTATTGTATAACTTGACAACAATCGTATTCAAATAAGGAAAATTGATTCAAAATTAGTCCATATGGTAGACGACAATATATATGTTCACATGGTGGAGTAAAATGTTCATATATGATGGAAGATCAAAATGTATGACTACATCAATTATAAACCGCAAGGTCACCTAATGATATATTCAAATTCAACATAATGTGGACTCAAAAATTGAAATTCGAGATCATGGCATCTGTAATCATATAAAAAGGGACATTACTCTTTCTTTTGTGGGAATTGATTTGTTTTTTGTTGTTGTTGAGGGAAGTGCGAATCGATTTGGTACTGTGCAGGGTAATCATGTTCTCCCGATTTTTTTACATTTTTCTTGTAGTTTTTTCAATGGCATCTATAGCAATATAGTAAAAGGGGATATGACTCTCTTGTGTCTTGTATGATTTTTTTTTACACATTAAGTTTGTTCTGCCGAACAAGGAATCCGCACCTTGTTACCCTGAAATTTTCAAGCTCGAGTATCTTTTGTCTCACCTACTTTGAAACTCCTGCTTCTTCAACCCGGCGCTGCACCTTGTTATCCCGAAATTTGGACGCGTGCGAGAACTCCCTCCTCATCCGAAATTGCTCCCGCAGCCCAGACACGCGAAATCCCCCTTCTACCCCTCAGCCGGAAATGAAGCTCCACGTCGCAGTGTCAAAACTGGTGGGGGTACGCTGGTAACTTACCCTACATTTCAGACAAGCGCGTTCCTAAGCTTGGCTCCC